>NC_069509.1:49988693-50088693 GCF_027579735.1 Bombina bombina
CCTCCCTCTCATGAGCTGCACTGTCAGTCAGTGTTAGACCCACCCACAAACAGGGAAACCCCTATCCACCTATACTGTATAGGAAAGAAAGAAGAAAAGAGAACAATATTAATAGATTCTAGATATAAACACAGATAGCAATAGACAGAAAGATAGAATATATATATATTGATTAAAGTTGGTTAGATTGATGAGAGAGGATATATAGATATAGAAGATATATATATATATATATATAGATAGATAGATAGATAGATAGATAGATAAATAAATAGATAGATTGAAGATAAATAGAAGATATATTATATATATAGATAAATAAATAGATAGTTTGAAGATGGTTACATAGATAGATAGATTGTAGATGGATGATAGATATAGAAGATATATATATATATATATATATATATATATATATATATATATATATATATATATATATATATATATATATATATATATATATATATATATAGATAAATAGATAGATTGAAGATAGAATATATATATATATATATATAAAAATAGATTAATAGATAGATTAAAGATGGTTAGATAGATATATTATAGATAGATAGATTAAAGATGGTTAGATAGATATATTATAGATAGATAGATTAAAGATGGTTAGATAGATAACAACAATTGATAGATAGATAGATAGATAGATAGATAGATAAATAGATAATACCTACATATCAATACCATTAGAAAGACAGATGACTAAATGTAACGGTACTTGGCAGAATACACAGAAACAACAAAGTTTGTGTAAACTGTCAGTAAACATCAGTTAAGTACAATTTCTTGCAACTTTGTTTGTTTTTTCTGCAAAATCAGATTCCTTTGTGCACTGGCGAGATTTATTCTCTTTGCAGATGAGGTTCTGTTATAATTGGGCTACACAAACCAAGCACTCTTTGCCAACCAAAGAGTTAAAACTGGTTGTACCTTGCTCTAATCATTTCTTTTTTCATTTTATGATTATTAAGATATTTATCTTTTTTCTGAGTGGGGCGGTTTGCTTATACGCCGCAGTGTAATTATCTGAGGCCAGTTTGTGCCTGAGATGGTCATAAATGCCCTGCTGATCACTCATACAGACTGGACACACACAGACGCATGTATCAATATTTAACAAATAATTATTTGTCATATGAATTTTTATATGAAGGCAGAACAAAAATGCAACAGTTTTACTGTAAATACACAGAGGCAGGTATTTAAAAATGGCTGCTAACATTAAGAGGTGCAGATGTTGTATGATTAAAGGGACGCTGAACTCAAAATGTATTCCCCCTTATATGAATCAATGAATGACTGAAACATCATTGTGATATACAGTCATTATTTATTTTGCTTGGTTTTGCTGTAAACCTATACTGTTTCCACGTTCCATAAAGAGAATGGTGTAAAATGATGTAACCTATCTATGCTGTGAAATGCCTGACCTGGCTACATACTACACAGTGATTGCTTAGAGTCTCAGAGAAGTGTATAAACTAATTTACAGCTAGCCATAATTGGTCACAGTTAAGGAGATAAGATAAACTAGCTCACCAAGTACTTGTTTATTACTGATTGTCACTTTTGTTAGTTAGAATTAGAGTTTTGTTAGTGTAAATGCTTTTGAAACCTTTTTTTATATATGCAGTGCACTTCTTAAAGGGACATGAAGCCTAATTTTTTTCTTAAATTAAAAGAGAGAAGCGCTCAACCTTGAAACGAACAATAGCATAATAGCTTGTTCTATGGCTAGTTACCAGCCAAGAAGCAGCCTCTTTTTGCTCAACATGTGCCTTTCACAGAGAAGAACTTTCCTGTAGCATTTCAGTCTGATCCTGACATTACAGTACAGTCCAGCCCCAAAATACCAACCAATCCCTCTCTAAACGAGAGAAACGGCAAAACCCCAGACGTACGTTTCTGCCTATTGTGGGCCTCGTCAGTGAGGTGCAGCCATATCCCTCTAGGCACACTGAGCAACGGGTCCACATCTGGATTCCCGCATCACACTTAGGGAGACTTCATTTGCATAAATTAAAAGAGAGAAGCGCTCAACCTGGGAACTAACAATAGCATAATAGCTTGTTCTATGGCTAGTTACCACCCTAGAAGCAGCCTCTTTTTGCTCAACATGTGCCTTTCACAGAGAAGAACTTTCCTGTAGCATATCAGTCTGATCCTGACTTAACAGTACAGTCCAGCCCCGAAATACCAGGCAATCCCTCTCTGAACAAGAGAAACAGCAAAACCCCAGACGTACGTTTCGGCCTATTGTGGGCCTCGTCAGTGAGGTGCAGCCATATCCCTCTAGGCACACTGATCAACGGGTCCACGTCTGGATTCCCGCATCACACTTAAGGAGACTTCCCTAAGTGTCATAATTTGCATAAATAAAAAGAGAGAAGCGCTCAACCTGGGAACGAACAATAGCATAATAGCTTGTTCTATGGCTAGTTACCACCCAAGAAGCAGCCTCTTTTTGCTCAACATGTGCCTTTCACAGAGAAGAACTTTCCTGAAGCATATCAGTCTGATCCTGACTTCACAGTACAGTCCAGCCCGAAATACCAGGCAATCCCTCTCTGAACAAGAGAAACAGCAAAACCCCAGACGTACGTTTCTGCCTATTGTGGGCCTCGTCAGTGAGGTGCAGCCATATCCCTCTAGGCACACTGAGCAACGGGTCCACGTCTGGATTCCCGCATCACACTTAGGGTGACTTCCCTAAGATTCATAATTTGCATAAATAAAAAGAGAGAAGCGCTCAACCTGGGAACGAACAATAGCATAATAGCTTGTTCTATGGCTAGTTACCACCCTAGAAGCAGCCTCTTTTTGCTCAACATGTGCCTTTCACAGAGAAGAACTATCCTGTAGCATATCAGTCTGATCCTGACTTAACAGTCTAATTTTTTTCTTGACAATACAATTTAAAAAAAGTTTCAAATTTACTTTTATAATCGAATTTGCTTCCTTCTCATGTTATTCTTTGCTAAAGAGATATCCAGATAGGCAACGTACACATGTCTGCAGCATTAGATGACAGGAAATAGCTCTGTCATCTAGTGCTCTTGCTAATGTATAACACTGCTGCAAAACTGCTGCCATATAGTGATGCAGACCAGTGCACACTCCTGAGCTTACATCCCTGCTTTTCAACAAAGGATAACCAGAAAACAAAGAAAATTTGATAAAAGATGTAAATTGGAAAGTTGTTTTAAAGTGTTTGTTCTAGCTGAATCATTAAATATTTTTTGGGGGGTTGGGTTTTATGTCCTTTTAAATGTTCCTGGTTTAAAGGAACAAGGAGCTCAATTTGTTTTCTTTCTTTGTAATGGTTGTGAGAGTCCGCAAGACCTTACTCT
This sequence comes from Bombina bombina, assembly GCF_027579735.1. NCBI lineage: Eukaryota > Metazoa > Chordata > Amphibia > Anura > Bombinatoridae > Bombina > Bombina bombina. The sequence continues at coordinate 49,992,065 of NC_069509.1, forward strand.
TGGGAATTACATCACCTGGCCACCAGGAGGAGACAAAGAGCTTTAAGTACCCATCTTACTTCTCCTTTCCTCCCAGTAGTTCTTTGCCTCATCAAGGAGAGGGCAAGGATAGAGGTGTTCTGCAATTTGAAGTTTAATTTGAGAATATTTATTCTCTTGTTTTTCCTCAAAGTACAGTTCCTGGAAGAGAGGCTTCAGAAGAGTACGGCGGGGCATATAAAGCCCACAAGCAGGCCAAGGGCGTCTCTGGGAAGTTCCCAAGCCTTCCCCTGTTCAGGTTAAAGGGACAGTCTACACCAGAATATTTATTGTTTTAAAAGATAAATAATCCCTTTTATTACCCATTCCCTAGTTTTGCATGACCAACACAGTTATATTAATACACTTTTTACCTCTGTGATTATCTTGTATCTAAGCCTCTGCAAACTGCCTCTTATTTCAGTTCTTTTGACAGACTTGCATTTTAGCCAATCAGTGCAGGCTCCTAGGAACTCCACGTGCGTGAGCACAGTGTTATCTATATGACACACATGAACTGACACCCTCTAGTTGTGAAAAACTGTCAAAATGCCCTGTGCTAAGAGGCGGCCATCAAGGGCTTAGAAAATAGCATATGAACCTCCTAGATTTAGCTTTCAAATAAGAATACCAAGAGAACAAAGCAAAATTGGTGATAGAAGTAAATTGGGAAATTGTTTAAAATTACCACGCCCTATCTGAATAATCAAAGTTTGTTTTGGTCTAGACTGTCCCTTTAAGTCCTACACTGTCAGTTACAGAAAACATGTCTTATCCCCAAGACATTAAATCTGTCTCTCTGTCTTTCAGGGACAGACAGGGGAAGAGGATGTCTTGGTGAGTAAGCATCCAGACTGTTTTTAACTGGTTCAGGGCAGATGTACTGAGTAAGTACATATACTGACCACATATTGTATCCTGGTTGAGCAGAATCCCAAGGGTAGGAAGAATTGACTATTGGGCATTTTTTACACAGTTGGAGGTTTGTGCACAGGGTGAATTCGCTATTTTCAAGTTCTTGTCTTGAGGTTTTAAGGGACTGCTTGGGGTCACTCTGGATATGTAAAAGTGTGCTTGGTGCATTAGTATGTACTTTCACACGCATATGGTTATTTGGGGCATGGCCCTTTAATTGCACTCTTGGCTCCAGTACCTCAGTGCTCCGGTCACATTTCAGAATTTCCAGTGCGCTGAGGAAGCAGCAGTGACTCACTCTAGAGCGGGGACATTGCATGCTTGACTCCTGTGGAGAGGAGGGAGTCGAGTACTTTCCCGCCACAAGAGAGCGCTTGTCGGGCTTCCCGCCTTTTTACCTTCACTCTGCACTGTTGGAGCAGGAAGTCACAAGATATTGTTGTTTACACTTGGTCCCATCCCTTCTCCAAACTGTCCCATTTTAAAAATCCAAACTATTCCAAAATCCAAATCTTTTCTGACCCCAAGCAGTTTGGATTCCTGAATTATAACAAAATCATAAAAAGTAATTTGTTCATAAAGACATGCAAGAAAAAAAAGGCAACCTTTTATCCTTTTAAATTTTGCTCTTGAGAAAGACGATACAATTGTTGAAACGCGTTGAGCTATATTAATAAATGTTTGTTTTTCTTTTATCTAAAAACATCTTTGCTGTTTTTGTGAATGTGCCGTTATTTGGACTCTAAGAAGTGAGTATATGCTCTTTTTATACTCAGAGTTGCTACACATTCAATATTTAAATAATAGTATTTTCTAAATCCCTAGCTTGACTGCTAAGCACGCATTGGAGGGATCCATCTTTGCAGGCTGACATCTGATATTTATCAGAGTGAGTATAGTGCACTTATATCACTTGATTCGTTTCATATACATCAGTGAAGTTTTAATTCCCAGTGACATCTGGAACTCATTCCTCAATACCTGAGATTGATATCCATTTACCATATCAAGAGGCACACAGGACTTCCGCCATCTACATCCAAACTCATATACAAACAGCAGTGTGCTTTACACAGCATTACTATTACCCAGCTTGACATCATGTTCGCACCCTGCATGTTTTGTCCTGTCTTGTCACCATTAGCTTAGACTATCCCTCCATAACAATATATACTTTCACTGCTTGATACCCAGGGTTCCAGCCTCATACAGAGGGCAGTGTGCCCCTTCTCGGGAACCTTAACCCACATATTGCCCAGCTTATTGTAAGTTTTTTTAATGCAGCTGGTATTGCTTGGTCCCTAGAGACCTCTACCTCAGGCGCTGCACCCACCATCCAAGAGAAACAGGGGCATAGGTGAGGAGGAAAGCCTATGGAGTGGCCTGAGTCTGAGCTGACCAGTACGCTGCATGAAGTCATTGGTGAGCAGATTCGCCCTGACTACTCCCTCCCTCTGCCGGTTGCTGCTTTATAAATAGCACAGAGTGGCTCTGAGGGCTTGGGAATGACATTGCGCAGGAGTTGTGTGCTTGTGCTGTACATGCTTTATCCCTACAAGGCTCCCCCGATGCTGAACTGAAGCCTCCTGCGCAGCATATGCAACATTACTGCACTTTTTTCACTGTTGTCTTCTTCTCTCTGCTCAAACCCCTGTCCACTAAATCTCGCCAACATCTCTCTACAGACTCTAAGAATTTCTTAATCCCCTTAATTATTTTATTTGTCTTCCCATTCCATCCTTTACCTTCTTTTTTAACTCTTGAACTTTTCTTTCACTTCCCATGATTAGCTTTACTGCTAACAGGATAAATAAAGTCTTTTACTTTTTGCAGATTGTTACAAGGAGAAGTCATGCAATTCCTTTTCCTTACATTGACAGCGCACACTCGCACAGCATCTCTGGGCTCCCCAAAGTGCAGAGCCAGTGTCCTGTTTACCCCACCTAGAGGGCAGGCTTGCTTCCAAGGGTAGCCCTCCAGCTGGCCCTTCAGTTGTCAGAAAACCTCAGGATTCTGATTTGGACAATTCATCTTCTGGCGCAGAGGGTGAATTATGATTAGATGATTCTTCTGTGGCTTCAGATAAGAAATTTGAGCATCTTTCTTTCCAGTTTAAGATGGATCATCTGTGTTCCTTACTTAAGGAGGTACAAAGAACTTTAAAAGTTCAAGATTCGAATCTAATTGTGGAAAAACCGGTACACAAGTTGGACATAATTATCATACCAAAGTCTAGGGCTCCGGAAACGTTTCTGGTTCCATCATTGGTCTCTGATTTCTAAGGAATGGGATAAACCTGGTGTGCTGCTCACTCCTTTGCCAATGTTTATGAAGCTCTTCTTTTGAACTACGTCCAATTTGGAAATATGGGGTATTAGTCCCAAGGTGGACAGTGCTATATCTACTCTGTCCAAGAGGACTACCATCCCTCTGGAAGAGAAGTACATCTTTAAAGTACCCTATGGACAGGAAGATTGATGGTTACCTTTGTAAGGTTTTCTTTCAAGGAGACTTGCTTTTTCAACTTGCTATAAGTATTGCTGCAGTTGCAGGTGCTGCACCATTCTGGTGTGACACTCTATTTGGTCTGGTTTCAGTAGAATCCTCCTTAGAGGAGATTCAGGATCGTATTTGATCTTTGAAGATAGCAAACTCTTTTATTTGTGACACAATTATTCAGATTATTCACATTAATGCCAAAAACACAGACCTGGCTGTCTTGTCCAGGTGGGTTCTTTGACTCAAGTCATCTGAATTTATCTCTGGTAGGGGGCGGACTAAGCCTTTTTTTAATGAGGCATGGGCTTGGTCCGTTTAGTACCCTTGGGCACTGAAGATTGTTGCTTAGGGTTACAGGATCAGATTCAGATCTCGGTCTCCATGGGGATGTTCATTCTTCCAAAAGACCAGAAAAGAGAAGATCTTTTCTTCTATACGTAAAGGATTTGAAGGACATTCAAACCTTTTCATTGTTCCAAAAAAGGAGGAAACATTCACACCCATTTTGGATCTTAAGACACTGAGGACAGTTTCTAAGAGTTCAATCTTTCAAGATTATAACTATCAGGTATATTCTTCCGTTTGTGCTTCAGGGTCAGTTCATGACTACTGTAGACCAGAAGGATGCACATCTTCACATCCCAATTCATTGGGATCATTATCAGTTCCTATGATTTGCCTTTCTAAACAGGCACTTCCAATTCACTGCTCTGCCATTTGGTTTAGCTACTGCTCCAAGAATTTCTGCAAAGGTTCTGAGAGTTCTTCTTTATGTAATTCGGGCTCAGGGAGTAGTGGTAGCTCCGTACTTGGATGATATCTTGGTTCAGGCTCCATCTTTACCTTTAGCTACTGCTCACACCAAGAAGTTACTTTGGTTACTTCGCAGTCATGGTTGGAAGGTCAATGTCGCCAAGAGCTCTCTCGTACCTCAAACAAGAGAGTGGTTTTTTTTTGAGTAATCATAGACTTGTTGGCTGTGAAGAATTTTCCTTACCAATCAATGCAGGCTCAAGCTTCAATCTACTTGTTGGAACTTCCAGTCTCTAACTTTTCCTTTAGTTGCCCAGTGTATAGAGGTCATGGGTCTCATGAGAGCAGCCTCAGATGCCGTGCCATTTGCACGGTTTGATTTGAGGGGCCATTCAGTTGTGCATGCTCAAACAGTGGAATAGAGACCAATCAGAACTGTCTCAGTTGGTTCACTTAGACCCCCCCCCAGAGACAGTCTCTTGGTGGATGTCTCCATGTCCAGTATCTCGGGGCATGGGCTTCTACTGTCCAATGTGGGAAATAATTACTCCAGACGTCAGCCTGTCAGGTTGGGGAGTGGTATGGGGTCCTCAGAGGGCTCAGGGTCTTTGATCACCTTAGGAAGTGACTTTTCCAATCAATGTTTTGACTGGCATGGATTTGCGCAATTCCTTTTAGCCAGTTTCAATCAGGCAACATAATAACGGTAGTGTACATAAATCATCAAGGAGATACACACAGTCCTCTAGCAATGCAGGACATGTCTAGCATCCTGAACTGGGCAGAGGAAAAACAGTTTTCCATCTCTGCCGTTTGACAGTTGGGAACTGGGATGTGCATTATCTGTGCCCCAAACACTGTTCTCAGGGGAATGGTCTCTCAATTTTTGCTTCTGCTGAGGCAGCATTTGGCCGGAAGTCCTTCAGACAGTGGTTTATAGAAAATAGGCGACTGACTTTTAAATTATTACAGATTTTCATGAACTCCACAGCTTTGGTATTGGTTCCCAAGAGTAAGGTCTTGTGGACTCTCACTACCAAGAAAGAATGGAATTTTTAGGTAAGCATACATTTTGTCTTTGTGATTCAGACAGGGCATACACTTTCAAAATAGTTTTCCATTTACTTCTATTATTAAATTTGCTTTGTTCTCATGGTATTCTTTGTTGAAGAGATACCTAGGTCGGTGAATGTAAAATTACATAGCAGGAAAAAGTGCTGCCATCTAGTGCTCCTGCGATAGTATCACATTCTTGCAAAACTGCCGCTATATAGTGCTGGACACACAAGCATGCGCCTAAGCTTACCTCCCTGCTTTTCAACAAAGAATATCACAAGAACAAAGACATTTTGATAATAGAAGTAAATTGGAAAGTTGTTTAAAATCCCATGCTGTATCTGAATCACAAAAGAAAAAAAAATAGGTTTCGCATCCCTTTAAGGACAAACCTTTGCTGTTTAGGGCACTTACCTCTCTAACAATGTACTACTGCGTGTAAGTGCTGCTCTCATTAGTCCTAGGAAGCGCTGACCCCTTTACATGCAATGGCTATTAGTATACTTTGTGTGTGACTTGACTAGAGGGAAACTGTAAATTGCCACAGGGCGAATATCGTTTTACCCACTGTAGACTCGTCTGGTCTATATTTATAATCATCTTTGGATAAAAACACCTTTCCGCTGAGTCTATTTAACAGTTCTTATACTTTCAGTGCTGACTCTGAGTGACATCTTTGAGACAACTTTATTGTCAAAGCAAACACCTTTATTCCAGGATTTCTCCCTCCATGAACATGTCTGATGTCTGTATTTAAGCTTTTCTCCCATTTTCAATTGCCAGTTACAAGAGGAAGCTTAGCACCCAAGGCATCAACTATGAATCAGCATTAGGCTTTTATCAACAGATTTATGCTCAAAACTTTAAAGGGATACTAAAGTCAGAATAAAAGGGACATGATGAAACCCAACATTTTTATTTTTAATTGTATAATCTATCTGAAATAATGTTGACTTCCATACCCCTTTAACATTGGTAGAGACAATGGGGCCGAATTATCAAGGGTCGAACGGCCCCTGATGCCCCAATTTCCGTGCAAGCCTTCAGGCTCGCCAGAAACAGCAGTTAAGAATGAGCCGTAAGACTGCTGCTCCTTAACTGGTCTGCCTACTCTGAGGGGATCCATCACTGCAGACTGTATGAAAAAAAATAAAAAATAAAATACAAATTATTTTTATTTCAGTACTGGCAGAATTTCTGCCAGTACTTAAGATGGCGGTGACAATTGTGAGGTGGAGGAGGGAAGAGAGCTGTTTGAGGGGGGTCAGGGGGGGATCAGGGGGTGGGATTTGTCAGGTGGGAGGCTGATCTCTACACTAAAGCTAAAAATTAACCCTACAAGCTACCTAATTAACCCCTTAACTGCTGGGCATATTACAAGTGTGGTGCGCAGCAGCATTTAACGGCCTTATTATTACCAAAAAGCAACGCCAAAGCCATATATGTCTGCTATTTCTGAACAAAGGGGATCCCAGAGAAGCATTTACAACCATTTGTGCCATAATTGCACAAGCTGTTTGTAAATCATTTCAGTGAGAAACCTAAAATTGTGAAAAATTTTAGTTTTTTTTTTATTTGATCATATTTGGCAGTGAAATGGTGGCATGAAATATACCAAAATGAGCCAAGATAAATAATTTGGGTTGTCTACTACACTAAAGCTAAAATTAAACCTAAAAGCTCCCTAATTAACCCCTTCACTGCTGGGCATAATACACGTGTGGTGTGCAGCGGCATTTAGCGGCCTTCTAATTACCAAAAAGCAACGCCAAAGCCATATATGTCTGCTATTTCTGAACAAAGGGGATCCCAGAGAAGTATTTACAACCATTTATGCCATAATTGCACAAGTTGTTTGTAAATAAATTCAGTGAGAAACCTAAAGTTTGTGAAAAAATTTGTGAAAAAGTCAACAATTTTTTTTATTTGATCGCATTTGGTGGTGAAATGGTGGCATGAAATATACCAAAATGGGCCTAGATCAATGCTCTGGGATGTCTTCTAAATATAAATATATACATGTCAAGGGATATTCAGGGATTCCTGAAAGATATCAGTGCTCCAATGTAACTAGCGCTAATTTTGAAAAAAGGTGGTTTGGAAATAGCAAAGTGCTACTTGTATTTATTGCCCTATAACTTGCAAAAAAAACAAAGAACATGTAAACATTGGGTATTTCTAAACTCAGGACAAAATTTAGAAACTATTTAGCATGGGTGTTTTTTGGTGATTGTAGATGTGTAACAGATTTTGGGGGTCAAAGTTAGAAAAAGTGTGCTTTTTCAATTTTTTCCTCATATTTTATATTTTTTTATAGTAAATTATAAGATATAATGAAAATAATGGTATCTTTAGAAAGTCCACTTAATGGCGAGAAAAACGGTATATAATATATGTGGGTACAGTAAATGAGTAAGAGGAAAATTACAGCTAAACACAAACACCGCAAAAATGTAAAAATAGCCATTGTCATTAAGGGTAAGAAAATTGAAAAATGGTCCGGTCATTAAGGGGTTAAATGCAGTAGAATTGAATAATTAACTAGCACATAATAAAAATACAATACAATAACAATCTTAATTTCAAATAAGCTGTAGAATTTTTTTTCGGGCAATTTTTATTATTCATATTTTCTGGCCCCCTGTATCATATGACAGCCATCAGCCAATCACAGACTAGTATGTGTACACACTGTGAACGTGTGCACATGCTCAGTAGTGGCTGGTGCCTCAGAAAGCATTTGTATAAAAAAAAAGATTGTGCAAAATTTGATAAGTAAACTAGAAACCAAAAATGGCATAATTTATCTGAATCATGTTTCATTTTGTCTTTAGTGTTCCTTTAATTTAATGCCATGCTTGATAATTTAAAGACTTAAAGCAATATAGTCATTATTTATAATGTGGGGCCTAATATGCCATACCTGAACTATCTCATTAAAATTGAGGGAGATCTATTTGAAAGATAAAATCATTAAAAAACAGAATTTATGCTTACCTGATAAATTACTTTCTCTTGCGGTGTATCCAGTCCACGGATTCATCCTTTACTTGTGGGATATTCTCATTCCCTACAGGAAGGGGCAAAGAGAGCACACAGCAGAGCTGTCCATATAGCTCCCCCTCAGGCTCCGCCCCCCCAGTCATTCGACCGACGGTTAGGAAAAAAAGGAGAAACCATAGGGTGCAGTGGTGACTGTAGTTTAAACAAAAAAATTTTACCTGACTTAAATGCCAGGGCAGGCCGTGGACTGGATACACCGCAAGAGAAATTAATTTATCAGGTAAGCATAAATTCTGTTTTCTCTTGCAAGGTGTATCCAGTCCACGGATTCATCCTTTACTTGTGGGATACCAATACCAAAGCTTTAGGACACGGATGAAGGGAGGGAACAAGACAGGTACCTTAAACGGAAGGCACCACTGCTTGCAAAACCTTTCTCCCAAAAATAGCCTCCGAAGAAGCAAAAGTATTGAATTTGTAAAATTTGGCAAAAGTATGCAGTGAAGACCAAGTCGCTGCCTTACAAATCTGTTCAACAGAAGCCTCATTTTTGAAAGCCCATGTGGAAGCCACTGCTCTGGTAGAATGAGCAGTAATTCTTTCAGGAGGCTGCTGGCCGGCAGTCTCATAGGCCAAACGGATGATGCTTTTCAGCCAAAAGGAAAGAGGTAGCAGTCGCTTTCTGACCTCTCCTCTTACCAGAATAGATAACAAACAAAGAAGATGTTTGTCTGAAATCCTTAGTTGCTTGTAAATAGAACTTTAAAGCACGAACTACATCAAGATTGTGTAATAGACGTTCCTTCTTCGAAGATGGATTAGGACACAGAGTAGGAACTATTATTTCCTGGTTAATATTCTTGTTAGAAACAACCTTAGGAAGAAAACCAGGTTTGGTACGCAAAACAACCTTATCTGCGTGGAACACCAGGTAAGGTGAATCACACTGTAAGGCAGATAATTCTGAAACTCTTCGAGCAGAAGAGATAGCTACCAAAAACAAAACTTTCCAAGATAACAATTTAATGTCTATGGAATGTAAAGGTTCAAACGGAACCCCTTGAAGAACTGAAAGAACTAGATTTAGACTCCATGGTGGAGCCACAGGTTTATAGACAGGCTTGATTCTGACTAAAGCCTGAGCAAACCCTTGAACGTCTGGTACCTCTGCCAGACGCTTGTGTAACAGGATAGACAAAGCAGATATTTGTCCTTTTAAGGAACTAGCTGACAATCCTTTCTCCAATCCTTCTTGTAGAAAGGACAATATCCTGGGAATCCTAATCTTACTCCATGAGTAACCCTTGGATTCACACCAACAAAGATATTTCCGCCATATCTTATGGTAGATTTTCCTGGTGACAGGCTTTCTAGCCTGAATCAGAGTATCTATAACTGACTCAGAGAACCCACGCTTTGAAAGAATTAAGCGTTCAATCTCCAAGCAGTCAGACGTAGAGAAACTAAATTTAGATGCTTGAATGGACCCTGTATTAGAAGATCCTGCCTCATTGGCAGTGTCCACATTCACTTTACCCTCCCGAGAGAGACCCTAGTGCTTAGAGCCGGCAAAGAGAATGACTAGGGGGGGTGGAGCTAGAGGGGGAGCTATATGGACAGCTCTGCTGTGTGCTCTCTTTGCCACTTCCTGTAGGGAATGAGAATATCCCACAAGTAAAGGATGAATCCGTGGACTGGATACACCTTGCAAGAGAAATTGTTTACAATTTCTCTCTTGTCCAACAATCTAATCTCAGGTTACATAATTAATTATGCAAATTATGCAAACTACTGAATGTTTTTCACATCAATTTTAATATTAATATTTCATATAATGAACTAAGAATATATATAATATATAATTTAGGCTAAAATAATTAGTTTCAAGTAGTTATAACCCATTATTGGTAGCACAAATGTGAATGAAATTTTGTAGTTTATCTTTAATTGACAAAGCCTGAAAATATGAAAGAAATTGTTTCAGTATTTTTTTTTTATATATTAAAATATGTTTTCCGTAGGACCATGAGGATTTTAGACAGTGCTACAGCCAAAATGAGTGTGCCAACTGTCACAATGGGAGATTTCTTGAAGGTAGGGTTTTCTGATCTTTGGAATCGATTATAGAAATTTAGATAAATTTATCAAATTATTAATCTACGAAACATTAATGGTAATTTTTGTAGAAAAACATTAAATTAACTATAATTAGGATTTGTTGATTGACCCCTTTATATGGTGAAAATCCACTCAGCTAATCCAGAGACATAAAACTTCCATGTAAAATTCCTTATTCCAGCCATATGCAGATTATTATAACTTTAAATTAAAGCTTCTGTAAATTGTAAACCTGAGGTTATGACAATCTGGGATAGCAAATTCTGAAAGCCAATGAAATGAGGCATATTATACGTGCAGCCACCAATCAGCAACTTCTAAGCCTACCTAGGTATACTTTTCAACAAAGGATACACTGAGAACAAAACAAAATAGTTAATAGAAATAAATTGAAAACGTATTTAAAATTGCATGCTCTATCTGAGTCGTGAGCGAAAACAAATTTGGGTTTCATGTTCCTTTAAACAAAAAAACAAAAAAATCAGAAGATACATTTATTATTTATTTTACTCATGTTTACTGTAAATTACTTCTGGAAAAGCTTATTTCTATCTGACCTTAACTGCCACAATCAAAGGAAAAAAGATAAATATACTTAACAGGATTTTCAAGTGCACCACTGGACCGATCTGGAATTTTAATATCCTGCAAATTGTGCTAATGGTTAATGGTTTAAATAGCTTTTAAAATGTTTATTTTGCAATGCAGTGCTTAATTGCTGACATAAGGTTTGGCTATTTGTATACATAATCAAATTATAGCTGCATGGCAGTACAGATGCAGGTTAGATTCACCAGACTGTTCAATGGTAAACCCTGGGTTTCAGGTGCTTGTAGCTTTAGATTGTGTAATTCATTTATTTAAGAAAACATTTAAAGGGACATTAAACCCAAAATTGTTCTTTCATGATTCAGAAAGAACATGAAACTTTAAACAACTTTCTAATTTTTTTCTATTATCAAATTTTCTTTGTTCTGTTGGTATCTTTTGTTGAAAAACAGGAACGTAAGCTAAGGAGCGTGCACATGTCTGGGTCACTATATGGTAGCAGTTTTGCAAGAATGTTATCAATTTGCAAGAGCCCTAGAGGGCAGCCCTATTTTCTGTCATGTAGTGCTCCAGATGCCTACCTAAGTATCTCTTCAACACAGAATAACATGGGAACAAAGATAATTTGATAATAGAATTAAATTGGAAATGTATTTAAAATTGTGTAAATCACAAAATAAATGTTTTGGATTCCGTCAAGGTCAGACTACACACACAGATGTATTCATATGCTACACTCATACTACACACACACATGCATTCATATGCTACACATACATACTACACATACATACTACACACACACACATTCACATGCTACACTCATACTACACACACAGATGTATTCACATGCTACACTCATACTACACACACATGCATTCATATGCTACACATACATACTACACACACATACATTCATATGCTACACATACAGACTACACATACATACTACACATACATACTACACATACATACTACACATACATACTACACATACATACTACACACACATACATTCATATGCTACACATACATACTACACATACATACTACACACACATACATTCATATGCTACACATACATACTACACATACAGACTACACATACAGACTACACATACATACATTCATATGCTACACATACATACTACACATACATACATTCATATGCTACACATACAGACTACACATACATACTACACATACATACTACACATACATACTACACATACATACTACACACACATACATTCATATGCTACACATACATACTACACATACAGACTACACACACATACATTCATATGCTACACATACATACTACACACACATACATTCATATGCTACACATACATACTACACATACAGACTACACACACATACATTCATATGCTACACATACATACTACACATACAGACTACACATACAGACTAAACATACATACTACACATACATACTACACATACATACTACACATACATACTACACAAACATACATTCATATGCTACACATACATACTACACATACAGACTACACACACATACATTCATATGCTACACATACATACTACACATACATACATTCACATGCTACACATACATACTACACATACAGACTACACACACATACATTCATATGCTACACATACATACTACACATACAGACTACACATACAGACTAAACATACATACTACACATACATACTACACATACATACTACACACACATACATTCATATGCTACACATACATACTACACATACATACTACACACACATACATTCATATGCTACACATACATACTACACATACAGACTACACATACAGACTAAACATACATACTACACATACATACTACACATACATACTACACACACATACATTCATATGCTACACATACATACTACACATACAGACTACACATACAGACTAAACATACATACTACACATACATACTACACATACATACTACACACACATACATTCATATGCTACACATACATACTACACATACAGACTACACATACAGACTACACATACATACATTCATATGCTACACATACATACTACACATACAGACTACACATACAGACTAAACATACATACTACACATACATACTACACATACATACTACACACACATACATTCATATGCTACACATACATACTACACATACAGACTACACATACAGACTACACATACATACATTCACATGCTACACATACAGACTACACACACATACATTCATATGCTACACATACAGACTACACATACAGACTACACACACATACATTCACATGCTACACATACAGACTACACACACATACATTCATATGCTACACATACAGACTAAACATACAGACTACACATACATACATTCACATGTTACACATACAGACTAAGCATACATACTACACATACAGACTACACATACAGACTACACATACATACATTCACATGCTACACATACAGACTACACATACAGACTACACATACAGACTACACACACACACATTCACATGCTACACATACATACTACATATACAGACTACACACATACATTCACATGCTACACATACAGACTACACATACAGACTACACATACATACTACACATACAGACTACACATACAGATACATTCACATGCTACACTCATACTACACATACAGACTACACATACAGATACATTCACATGCTACACATACAGACTACACATACAGACTACACATACAGACTACACATACATACATTCACATGCTACACATACATACTACACATACAGACTACACATACATACATTCACATGCTACACATACAGACTACACATACAGACTACACACATACATTTGTATGCTACACATATATACTACACATACAGACTACACACACATACATTCATATGCTACACATACATACTACACATACAGACTACACATACAGACTACACATACATACATTCAAATGCTACACATACAGACTACACATACAGACTACACACACATACATTCATATGCTACACATACATACTACACATACAGACTACACACACATACATTCATATGCTACACATACATACTACACATACAGACTACACATACAGACTACACATACATACATTCACATGCTACACATACAGACTACACACACATACATTCACATGCTACACATACATACTACACATACAGACTACACACACATACATTCATATGCTACACATACAGACTAAACATACAGACTACACATACATACATTTACATGTTACACATACAGACTACACATACAGACTACACACACATACATTCACATGCTACACATACAGACTACACATACATACTACACACACATACATTCACATGCTACACATACAGACTACACATACAGACTACACATACAGATGTATTCACATGCTACACTCATACTACACACACATGCATTCATATGCTACACATACAGACTACACATACAAACTACACATACATACATTCACATGCTACACATACAGACTACACAGACTACACATACATACTACACACACATACATTCACATGCTACACATACAGACTACACATACATACTACACACACATACATTCACATGCTACACATACAGACTACACATACAGACTACACATACAGACTACACACACACAGGTACATTCACATGCTACACTCATACTACACATACAGACTACACACATACAGATACATTCACATGCTACACTCATACTACACATACAGACTACACACATACAGATACATTCACATGCTACACTCATACTACACATACAGACTACACACATACAGATACATTCACATGCTACACTCATACTACACATACACACACATACAGATACATTCACATGCTACACTCACACTACACATACAGACTACACACATACAGATGCATTCACATGCTACACTCATACGGCACACACAGCCTACACACACAGATACATTCACATGCTACACTCATACGGCACACACAGCCTACACACACAGACTACACACATACAGATACATTCACATGCTACACTCATACTAGACACACGGACTACAGACACAGAGATACATTCACATGCTACACTCATACTACACAGACAGATACATTCACATGCTACACTTATACTGCACATACAGACTACACACACAGATACATTCACATGCTACACTCATACAGACTACACACATACAGATACATTCACATGCTACACTCATACTACACATACAGACTACACACATACAGATGCATTCATATGCTACACTCATACGGCACACACAGCCTACACACACAGATACATTCACATGCTACACTCCTACTACACACACGGACAACACACACAGAGATACATTCACATGCTACACTCATACTACACACAGATACACTCACATGCTACACTTATACTGCACATACAGACTACACACACAGATACATTTGCATGCTACACTCATACTGCACACACAGACTACACACACAGATACATTCATGTGCTACACTCATACTGCACACACAGACTACACACACAGATACATTCACATGCTAAACTCATACGGCACACACAGCCTACACACACAGATACATTCACATGCTACACTCATACTGCACACACAGACTACACACACACAGAGATACATTCACGTGCTACACTCATACTGCACACAAAGACTACACACACAGATACATTCACGTGCTACACTCATACTGCACACAAAGACTACACACACAGATACATTCACGTGTTACACTCATACTGCACACACAGACTACACACACAGATACATTCACATGCTACACTCATACTGCACACACAGACTACAGATACATTCACATGCTACACTCATACTGCACACACAGACTACACACACAGATACATTCACATGCTACACTCATACTGCACACATAGACTACACACACAGATACATTCACGTGCTACACTCATACATACTACACACACAGATACATTCACATACTACACTCATACTACACATACAGACTACACACACAGATACATTCGCATGCTACACTCATACAGACTACACACAGATACATTCACATGCTACACTCATACTACACACAGACTACACACACAGATACATTCACATGCTACACTCATACTGCATACACAGCCTACACACAGATACATTCACATGCTACACTCATAGATACTACACACACAGATACATTCACATGCTACACTCATACTACACATGCAGACTACACGCACAGATACATTCGCATGCTACACTCATACAGACTACACACACAGATACATTCACATGCTACACTCATACTACACACAGACTACACACACAGATACATTCAAGTGCTACACTCAAACTGCACACACAGCCTACACACAGATACTTTCACATGCTACACTCATACAACACATACAGACTACAGATACATTCACATGCTACACTCATAATGCACACAAAGACTACACACAGATACATTCACATGCTACACTCAAACTACACATACAGACTACACACACAGATACATCCACATGCTACACCCATACTACACATACATATTACACACACACAGATACATTCACATGCTACACTCATACTACACAAAAAGACTACACACACACAGATATATTTACATCATGCTACACTCATACTACACATACAGATGCATTCACATGCTACACTCATACTACATACACAGACTACACACACACAGATACATTCATATGCTACACTCATACTACACACACAGACTACACACACACAGAGATACATTCACATGCTAATACTACAAATACAGACTACACACACACACGGATGCATTCACATGCTACACTCATACTACATATACAGGCTACACACACAGATTCATATGCCACACTCATACTACACATACAGACTACACACACAGATACATTCACATGCTACACTCATACAACACATACAGACTACAGATACATTCACATGCTACATTCATAGTGCACACAAAGTTTACACACACAGATACATTCACATGCTACACTCATATTACACATACAGACTACAGATACATTCACATGCTACACTCATACTGCACACACAGACTACAGATACATTCACATGCTAATAATGCACACAGGGACTACACACACAGATACATTCACATGCTAATACTGCACACACAGATACATTCACATGCTAATACTACACACACAGATACATCCACATGCTAATACTGCACACACAGATACATTCACATGCTAATACTGTACACACAGATACATTAATATGCTAATACTGTACACACAGATACATTCACATGCTAATACTGCACACACAGATACATTCACATGCTAATACTACACACACAGATACATTCACATGCTAATACTACACAC
The DNA here is from genome assembly GCF_027579735.1 of Bombina bombina. Lineage (NCBI taxonomy): Eukaryota > Metazoa > Chordata > Amphibia > Anura > Bombinatoridae > Bombina > Bombina bombina. The sequence continues at coordinate 50,009,327 of NC_069509.1, forward strand.
ACAGATAAATTCATATGCTAATACTACACACACAGATACATTCACATGCTAATACTGCACACACAGATACATTTGCATGTTAATACTACACACACAGATACATTCACATGCTAATACTGTACACAGATACATTCACATGCTAATACTACACACACAGACTACACACACAGATACATTCACATGCTAATACTGCACACACAGATACATTCACATGCTACACTCATACTACACACACAGACTACACACACAGATACATTCACATGCTAATACTGCACACAGACTATGCACACAGATACATTCACATGCTAATACTGCACACACAGATACATTCACATGCTACACTCATACTACACACACATATACATTCACATGCTAATACTGCACACAGGCTACACACACAGATACATTCACATACTAATACTGCACACACAGCTACATTCACATGCTACACTCATACTACACACACAGATACATTCACATGCTAATACTGCACACAGACTACACACACAGATACATTCACGTGCTAATACTGCACACAGACTACACACACAGATACATTCACATGCTAATACTGCACACACAGATACGTTCACATGCTAATACTGCACACAGACTACACACACAGATACATTCACATGCTACACTCATACTACACACACAGACTACACACACAGTCAGATACATTCACATGCTACACTCATACTACACACAGAGACTACACACACAGATACATTCACATGCTAATACTGCACACACAGACTACACACACATATACATTCACATGCTAATACTGCACACACAGATACATTCACGTGCTAATACTGCACACAGACTACACACACAGATACATTCACGTGCTAATACTGTGCACAGACTACACACACAGATACATTCACATGCTACACTCATACTACACACACACAGACTACACACACAGTCAGATACATTCACATGCTACACTCATACTACACACACAGACTACACACACAGATACATTCACATGCTAATACTGCACACACAGACTACACACACAGATACATTCACATGCTAATACTGTACACACAGACTACACACACAGATACATTCACATGCTAATACTGCCCACACAGACTACACACACAGATACATTCACATGCTAATACTGCACACACAGACTACACACATATATACATTCACATGCTAATACTGCACACACAGATACATTCACGTGCTAATACTGCACACAGACTACACACACAGATACATTCACGTGCTAATACTGCGCACAGACTACACACACAGATACATTCACATGCTATACTCATACTACACACACACACAGACTACACACACAGTCAGATACATTCACATGCTACACTCATACTACACACACAGACTACACACACAGATACATTCACATGCTAATACTGCACACACAGACTATACACACAGATACATTCACATGCTAATACTGCACACACAGACTACACACACAGATACATTCACATGCTAATACTGCACACACAGACTACACACACAGATACATTCACATGCTAATACTGCACACACAGACTACACACACAGATACATTCACATGCTATTACTGCACACTCAGACTACACACACAGATACATTCACATGCTATTACTGCACACTCAGACTACACACACTACAAACACATTACTTGGGCACACACAAACTATTTTTTTAGCCTTGCCTTAAAGGGACAGTAAAGTTAAAATTAAATGAGAGAAAATAAGAGTATACTTTTTAATTTACTTTTAATATTTAATTAGCTTGGTATCCATATTTAGGTAGGCTTGGGAGCACTAATGCACTACTGGGAGCTATCTGCTAATTGGTGGCTGCACATATATGCCTCTTGTTATTGGCTCACCCAATGTGTTCAGCTAGCTCCCAGCAGTGCATTGCTGCCACTTCAACAAAGGCTACCAAGATAATTAAGAAAATTTGATACTAGAAGTAAATTGGAAAGTTATTGTATGTTTTATTTGAATCAGGAAATAAAAAATGTGAGGTTTAAGTCGGTATAACGTCAGAGTTTTGTTTCCAATCAAACATTAAGTCTTCCTTTCTGTCTGTCTGTCTGTCTATCATCTAAAAATTAATAATATAAACATATATAAATGACTAAAAGCTAGATTACAAGCGGAGCGCTAATTTATCGCACTCCTGTAAACGAAGAAATCCACCGTTTATGGGGGGCATGATAAATAATAAGCCATTACGAGCTTGCAGTAACAATTAGCGCTCAAAAAATTAACCAGAGGTCTATGGGGACTGTGTGTTCCCTGTAAATATATATAAATATATATATATATTTGTGTGTTAATATGTTTATTGTATATACAATATATTCATATACATATATATTTATGTGTTAATATGTGTATTGTATATATAATATATTCATATACATATATATTTAAATTTGCTGCCCATCGCTGCGCAAGTTACCCCCTTCGCTGCGCTAGGTTCTCAGCCGTGTCTCATGGCATGAGAACGAGGCTCCCATTGGAGCCTATGGAAGCGCGCTCTTGTGATCGCTATGCTTCTTGCAATGCAAATGTGAGGTCGCGTTCACATTGTACCTAACTTGTAATACCAGCAAATGTGCGCTGGTATTACAAAATGAAGCACAAATATCGCCCTTGCGAAAGCGTTATTTTGCGCTCCATTTGTAATCTGGCCCAAATGATAACACAAAAACTTTTCTTTCACTCATGGTTAGTGTTTGTCTGAAGCCATTTATTATCAATCAACTGTGTTTACTCTTTCTTCTGTTAAGTGTGATCAGTCCACGGGTCATCATTACTTCTGGGATATTACTCCTCCCCAACAGGAAGTGCAAGAGGATTCACCCAGCAGAGCTGCATATAGCTCCTCCCCTCTACGTCACTCCCAGTCATTCTCTTGCACCCAACGACTAGATAGGATGTGTGAGAGGACTATGGTGATTATACTTAGTTTTATATCTTCAATCAAAAGTTTGTTATTTTAAAATAGCACCGGAGTGTGTTATTATCTCTCTGGCAGAGTTTGAAGAAGAATCTACCAGAGTTTTTGTTATGATTTTAGCCGGAGTAGTTAAGATCATATTGCTGTTTCTCGGCCATCTGAGGAGAGGTAAACTTCAGATCAGGGGACAGCGGGCAGATGAATCTGCATAGAGGTATGTAGCAGTTTTTATTTTCTGACAATGGAATTGATGAGAAAATCCTGCCATACCGATATAATGTCATGTATGTATACTTTACACTTCAGTATTCTGGGGAATGGTACTTCACTAGAATTACACTGTAAGAAATACATAAAGCTGTTTAATAACTAGAGATTATGTTTAACGTTTTTGCTGGAATGTAAAATCGTTTTCATTTACTGAGGTACTGAGTGAATAAATGTTTGGGCACTATTTTTCCACTTGGCAGTTGCTTAATCTGTTTTTCTGACAGTTTCTGTTCTCCCTCACTGCTGTGTGTGAGGGGGAGGGGCCGTTTTTTTGGCGCTTTTACTACACATCAAATATTTCAGTCAGCAACTCATTGTATTCCCTGCATGATCCGGTTCATCTCTACAGAGCTCAGGGGTCTTCAAAACTTATTTTGAGGGAGGTAATTTCTCTCAGCAGAGCTGTGAGAATTATAGTTTGACTGAGATAAAAAACGTTTATTCTGTAATTTGTTTCCTGCTTTCAGAATTTGTTATCTTTGCTAATGGGATTAAACCTTTGCTAAAGTTGTGTTGTTTACAAGGATTGAGGCTATAACTGTTTCAATTTATTAATTTTCAACTGTCATAGATCTTCTGTGCTTCTTAAAGGCACAGTACGTTTTAATATTATTCTAATTGAATTGTATTTCCAAGTTGCAAGTTTATTTGCTAGTGTGTTAGACATGTCTGATTCAGAGGATGATACCTGTGTCATTTGTTGCAATGCCAAAGTGGAGCCCAATAGAAATTTATGTACTAACTGTATTGATGCTACTTTAAATAAAAGTCAATCTGTACAAATTGAACAAATTTCACCAAACAACGAGGGGAGAGTTATGCCGACTAACTCGCCTCACGTGTCAGTACCTACATCTCCCGCTCAGAGGGAGGTGCGTGATATTGTAGCGCCGAGTACATCTGGGTGGCCATTACAAATCACATTACAGGATATGGCTACTGTTATGACTGAGGTTTTGGCTAAATTACCAGAACTAAGAGGTAAGCGTGATCACTCTGGGGTGAGAACAGAGTGCGCTGATAATATTAGGGCCATGTCAGACACTGCGTCACAGGTGGCAGAACATGAGGACGGAGAACTTCATTCTGTGGGTGACGGTTCTGATCCAAACAGACTGGATTCAGATATTTCAAATTTTAAATTTAAACTGGAAAACCTCTGTGTATTACTAGGGGAGGTGTTAGCGGCTCTGAATGATTGTAACACAGTTGCAATACCAGAGAAAATGTGTAGGTTGGATAAATATTTTGCGGTACCGACGAGTACTGAGGTTTTTCCTATACCTAAGAGACTTACTGAAATTGTTACTAAGGAGTGGGATAGACCCGGTGTGCCGTTCTCACCCCCTCCGATATTTAGAAAAATGTTTCCAATAGACGCCACCACAAGGGACTTATGGCAAACGGTCCCTAAGGTGGAGGGAGCAGTTTCTACCTTAGCTAAGCGTACCACTATCCCGGTGGAGGATAGCTGTGCTTTTTCAGATCCAATGGATAAAAAGTTAGAGGGTTACCTTAAGAAAATGTTTGTTCAACAAGGTTTTATATTGCAACCCCTTGCATGCATTGCGCCGATCACGGCTGCAGCGGCATTCTGGATTGAGTCTCTGGAAGAGAACATTGGTTCAGCTACTCTGGACGACATTACGGACAGGCTTAGAGTCCTTAAACTAGCTAATTCATTCATTTCGGAGGCCGTAGTACATCTTACTAAACTTACGGCGAAGAATTCAGGATTCGCCATTCAGGCACGCAGGGCGCTGTGGCTAAAATCCTGGTCAGCTGATGTTACTTCTAAGTCTAAATTGCTTAATATACCTTTCAAAGGGCAGACCTTATTCGGGCCCGGGTTGAAAGAGATTATCGCTGACATTACAGGAGGTAAAGGCCATGCCCTGCCTCAGGACAAAGCCAAAGCCAAGACTAGACAGTCTAATTTTCGTTCCTTTCATAATTTCAAAGCTGGAGCAGCATCAACTTCCTCTGCACCAAAACAGGAAGGAGCTGTTGCTCGCTACAGACAAGGCTGGAAACCTAACCAGTCCTGGAACAAGGGCAAGCAGACTAGGAAACCTGCTGCTGCCCCTAAAACAGCATGAATTGAGGGCCCCCGATCCGGGATCGGATCTAGTGGGGGGCAGACTTTCTCTCTTCGCCCAGGCTTGGGCAAGAGATGTTCAGGATCCCTGGGCGCTAGAGATAATATCTCAGGGATACCTTCTGGACTTCAAATACTCTCCTCCAAGAGAGAGATTTCATCTGTCAAGATTGTCAACAATCCAGACAAAGAAAGAGGCGTTTCTACGCTGCGTACAAGAGCTCTTGTTAATGGGAGTAATCCATCCAGTTCCACGATCGGAACAGGGACAGGGGTTTTACTCAAATCTGTTTGTGGTTCCCAAAAAAGAGGGAACTTTCAGACCAATCCTGGACTTAAAGATCCTAAACAAATTCCTAAGAGTTCCATCGTTCAAGATGGAGACTATTCGGACAATTTTACCTATGATCCAAGAGGGTCAGTACATGACCACTGTAGATTTAAAAGATGCTTACCTTCACATACCGATTCACAAAGAGCATTATCGGTACCTAAGGTTTGCCTTCCTAGACAGGCATTACCAGTTTGTGGCTCTTCCATTCGGATTGGCTACAGCTCCAAGAATCTTCACAAAGGTTCTGGGTGCTCTTCTGGCGGTACTAAGACCGCGGGGAATCTCGGTAGCTCCAAACCTAGACGACATTCTGATACAAGCTTCAAGCTTTCAAACTGCCAAGTCTCATACAGAGTTAGTGCTGGCATTTCTAAGGTCACATGGATGGAAGGTGAACGAAAAGAAAAGTTCACTCGTTCCACTCACAAGAGTTCCCTTCCTGGGGACTCTTATAGATTCTGTAGAAATGAAGATTTACCTGACAGAGGACAGGCTAACAAGACTTCAAAGTGCTTGCCGCACCCTTCATTCCATTCAACACCCGTCAGTGGCTCAATGCATGGAGGTAATCGGCTTAATGGTAGCGGCAATGGACATAGTACCCTTTGCACGCTTACACCTCAGACCACTGCAACTGTGCATGCTAAGTCAGTGGAATGGGGATTACTCAGACTTATCCCCTTCTCTGAATCTGGATCAAGAGACCAGAAATTCTCTTCTATGGTGGCTTTCTCGGCCACATCTGTCCAGGGGGATGCCATTCAGCAGACCAGACTGGACAATTGTAACAACAGACGCCAGCCTTCTAGGTTGGGGTGCCGTCTGGAATTCTCTGAAGGCTCAGGGACAATGGAGTCAGGAGGAGAGTCTCCTGCCAATAAACATTCTGGAATTGAGAGCAGTTCTCAATGCCCTCCTGGCTTGGCCCCAGTTGACAACTCGGGGGTTCATCAGGTTTCAGTCGGACAACATCACGACTGTAGCTTACATCAACCATCAGGGAGGGACAAGAAGCTCCCTAGCTATGATGGAAGTATCAAAGATAATTCTCTGGGCAGAGTCTCACTCTTGCCACCTGTCAGCAATCCACATCCCGGGAGTGGAGAACTGGGAGGCGGATTTCTTAAGTCGTCAGACTTTTCATCCGGGGGAGTGGGAACTTCATCCGGAGGTCTTTGCCCAAATACTTTGACGTTGGGGCAAACCAGAGATAGATCTCATGGCGTCTCGACAGAACGCCAAGCTTCCTCGTTACGGGTCCAGATCCAGGGATCCAGGAGCAGTCCTGATAGATGCTCTGACAGCACCTTGGGACTTCAGGATGGCTTACGTGTTTCCACCCTTCCCGTTGCTTCCGCGATTGATTGCCAGAATCAAACAAGAGAGAGCATCAGTGATTCTAATAGCACCTGCGTGGCCACGCAGGACTTGGTATGCAGACCTGGTGGACATGTCATCCTGTCCACCTTGATCTCTACCTCTGAAACAGGACCTTCTGATACAGGGTCCCTTCAAACATCAAAATCTAACTTCTCTGAAGCTGACTGCTTGGAAATTGAACGCTTGATTTTATCAAGACGTGGGTTTTCTGAGTCAGTTATTGATACCTTAATACAGGCTAGGAAACCTGTTACCAGAAAGATTTACCATAAGATATGGCGTAAATACCTATATTGGTGTGAATCCAAAGGTTACTCTTGGAGTAAGGTTAGGATTCCTAGGATATTGTCTTTTCTACAAGAAGGTTTAGAAAAGGGTTTATCTGCTAGTTCATTAAAGGGACAGATCTCAGCTCTGTCCATTCTGTTACACAAACGTCTGTCAGAAGTTCCTGACGTCCAGGCTTTTTGTCAGGCTTTGACCAGGATTAAGCCTGTGTTTAAAACTGTTGCTCCACCATGGAGTTTAAACCTTGTTCTTAATGTTTTACAGGGCGTTCCGTTTGAACCCCTTCATTCCATTGATATAAAGTTGTTATCTTGGAAAGTTCTATTTTTAATGGCTATTTCCTCGGCTCGAAGAGTCTCTGAATTATCAGCCTTACATTGTGATTCTCCTTATTTGATTTTTCATTCGGATAAGGAAGTCCTGCGTACTAAACCTGGGTTCTTACCTAAGGTAGTTACTAACAGGAATATCAATCAAGAGATTGTTGTTCCTTCTTTATGCCCAAATCCTTCTTCAAAGAAGGAACGTCTACTGCACAACCTGGATGTAGTCCGTGCTCTAAAATTTTACTTACAGGCAACTAAGGAATTTCGACAAACGTCTTCTCTGTTTGTCTTTTACTCTGGGCAGAGGAGAGGTCAAAAAGCTTCCGCTACCTCTCTTTCTTTTTGGCTTCGTAGCATAATTCGTTTAGCTTATGAGACTGCTGGACAGCAGCCTCCTGAAAGAATTACAGCTCATTCTACTAGAGCTGTGGCTTCCACTTGGGCCTTCAAGAATGAGGCCTCTGTTGAACAGATTTGCAAGGCTGCAACTTGGTCTTCGCTTCATACTTTTTCCAAATTTTACAAATTTGACACTTTTGCTTCATCGGAGGCTATTTTTGGGAGAAAGGTTCTTCAGGCAGTGGTTCCTTCTGTATAAAGAGCCTGCCTATCCCTCCCGTCATCCGTGTACTTTTGCTTTGGTATTGGTATCCCAGAAGTAATGATGACCCGTGGACTGATCACACTTAACAGAAGAAAACATAATTTATGCTTACCTGATAAATTCCTTTCTTCTGTAGTGTGATCAGTCCACGGCCCGCCCTGTTTTTAAGGCAGGTAAATATTTTTTAATTTATACTCCAGTCACCACTTCACCCTTGGCTTTTCCTTTCTCGTTGGTCCTTGGTCGAATGACTGGGAGTGACGTAGAGGGGAGGAGCTATATGCAGCTCTGCTGGGTGAATCCTCTTGCACTTCCTGTTGGGGAGGAGTAATATCCCAGAAGTAATGATGACCCGTGGACTGATCACACTACAGAAGAAAGGAATTTATCAGGTAAGCATAAATTATGTTTTTTAAATCATAATGACAACAGAAACTACCCAAATGACTCTGATCGAAAGTTTACATCCCCTGGTGATTTTGGCCTGATAACATGCACACAAGTTTACATCCCCTGGTGATTTTGGCCTGATAACATGCACACAAGTTTACATCCCCTGGTGATTTTGGTCTGATAACATGCATACAAGTTTACATCCCCTGGTGATTTTGGCCTGATAACATGCACACAAGTTTACATCCCCTGGTGATTTTGGCCTGATAACATGCACACAAGTTTACATCCCCTGGTGATTTTGGCCTGATAACATGCACACAAGTTTACACCCCTGGTGATTTTGGCCTGATAACATGCAAACAAGTTTACATCCCCTGGTGATTTTAGCCTGATAACATGCACACAAGTTTACATCCCCTGGTGATTTTGGCCTGATAACATGCACACAAGTTTACATCCCCTGGTGATTTTGGCCTGATAACATGCACACAAGTTGACACAAAGGGGTTTGAATGGCTATTAAAGGTAACCATCCTCACCTGTGATCTGTTTGCTTGTAATTAGTGTGTGTATATAAAAGGTCAATGAGTTTCTGAACTCCTGACAGACCCTTGCATCTTTCATCCAGTGCTGCACTGACGTTTCTGGATTCTGAGTCATGGGGAAAGAAAAAAAATTGTCAAAGGATCTTTGGGAAAAAGGTAGTTGAACTGTTTTAAACAGGAAAGGGATATAAAAAGATATCCAAGGAATTGAGAATGCAAATCAGCAGTGTTCAAACTCTAATCAAGAAGTGGAAAATAAGGCGTTTGATAACATACTGCATTCATCTTGCCATCAATTCTGACCAACTTTCATGTGCCTTTGTAGCTCACACATCCCCAAAACATCAGCGATCCACCTCCGTGTTTCACAGTAGGAATGGTGTACCTTTCATCATAGGCCTTGTTGACTCCTCTCCAAATGTAGCGTTTATGGTTGTGGCCAAAAAGTTAAATTTTGGTCTCATCACTCCAAATGACTTTATGCCAGAAGGTTTGAGGCTTGTATCTGTGCTGTTTGGCGTATTGTAAGTGGGATACTTTGTGGCATTTGCGTAGTAATGGCTTTCTTCTGGTGACTCGACCATGCAGCCCATCTTTCTTCAAGTGCCTCCATATTGTGTATCTTGAAACAGCCACACCACATGTTCTGTATTTCACCTGAAGTTATTTGTGGGTTTGTCTTTGCATCCCGAACAATTTTCCTGGCAGTTGTAGCTGAAATTTTAGTTGGTCTACCTGACTGTGGTTTGGATTCAACAGAACCGCTCATTTTCCACTTCTTTATTAGAGTTTGAACACTGCTGATTAGCATCCTCAATTGCTTGGATATCTTTTTATATCCCTTTCCTGTTTTATACAGTTCAACTACCTTTCCCCGTAGATCCTTTGACAATTATTTTGCTTTCCCCATGACTCAGAATCCAGAATCGTCAGTGCAGCACTGGAAGAAAGATGCAAGGGTCTGTCAGGAGTCCAGAAACTCATTGACCTTTTATACACACACACTAATTAGAAGCAAACAGATCACAGGTGAGGATGGTTACCTTTAATGGCCATTCAAACCCCTTTGTGTCAACTTGTGTGCATGTTATCAGGCTAAAATCACCAGGGTATGTAAACTTGTGTGCATGTTATCAGGTCAAAATTACCAGGGGATGTAAACTTGTGTGCATGTTATCAGGTCAAAATTACCAGGGGATGTAAACTTGTGTGCATGTTATCAGGTCAAAATTACCAGGGGATGTAAACTTGTGTGCATGTTATCAGGTCAAAATCACCAGGGGATGTAAACTTTTGATCAGGGTCATTTGGGTAGTTTCTGTTGTCATTATGATTTAAAAAGAGTAAACACAGTTGATTGATAATAAATGGCTTCAGCCAAACACTAAGCATGAGTGAAAGAAAAGTTTTTGTGTTATCATTCATTTTCTCAGAAAAATGGCCAAGAAATCATAAATTCTGCCAGGGTATGTAAACTTATGAGCACAACTGTATTAAAATATACACACACATGAATCCATTTTAACTTTTATATCTGGGCTTCATATAATTAAATAAATTTTCTGCAATTACAGGCAACGTTTCATGATCAATTTCTGCTTACAATCCAAATCATTCTATGTCACTAGATCTCAATGTCATAAAACGTAAGGCAGCCCTCTTACCTAGTTCAATTACATTTATTTATTTTGGAACATTCCACTCTATTGCTTGTTGAGCAGTTATTTGAGTGGAACCAAAATATTCTTGTTTATAAAATATTATATCTGCATTTTAATCATTTACCTGGAATTTATTTTTTACTTTAACGTTCGCTTAAGGGCAATTTCAGAAAACAATTAGTTCATGTTCTTATCAGGCTGTATAGCTGGGAAAAACATATGGATTGTATGGAGATATCATTATTACAAGATTTTATTTCAGTAGTCGCATATTAATGCTGGAGTACAAATAACAGCCATCGCTGGAGATTGAACTATATTAAAGGGACACTAAACCCATTTTTTTTCTTTAATGATTCAGCAATTTTAAGCAGCTTTCTATTTAACTCTTATTATCAATTTTTCTTCATTCTTTTGCTGTCTTTATTTAAAAAGCTGGAATGTAAAGCTTGGGAGCCAGCCCATTTTTGGTTCACAACCTGGGTTACGCTTGTTTATTGGTGGCTAAATGTAGTCACCAATAAGGAAGCGCTATCCAGGGTGTTGAACCTAAAATGGGCTGGCTCTTAAGCTTTACATTAATGCTTTTTAAATAAAGATAGGAAGAGAACAAAGAAAAATAGATAATAGGAGTAAATGAGAAAGTAGCTTACAATTGCATGCTCTATTTGACTCACAAAAGAAAAACTTTGAGTTTAGTATTTCTTTAAAGGATAGTTATGTTTGAATTGTATTTGTTTAAAGGCACCCAAACATCAAACTCATTTTGTTACTTTGTTACATTGATGTACAGGTAGCCCTCAGTTTACGCCGGGGTTAGGTTCCAGAAGGAATGGTTGTAAATCGAAACCATTGTAAATTGAAACCCAGTTATAATGTAAGTCAATGGGAAGTGAGGGAGTTAAGTTCCTGGCCCCTCCCAAAATTGTCATAAGTAACACCTAATACATTATTTTTAAAGCTTTGAAATGAAGACTTTAAATGCTAAACAGCATTATAAACCTAATTAAATAATCACACAACAGACTGTATCATCAAACTAAGTTTAATGAACAAAAACATTTTTTTTCTTGCATTTTTCTGCAAATAGTGCTCTGCATTGTTAGCATGTTAGATAATATTGGGTGTGCAACTATTCTATGCATTTCAATCTGGAGTGATTTATAGGCAGTTAGGCACCCTCACCTCAAGCAGCTGGGCAGGAATATAATAGGGAAGTGGCTGCTAGATCTTGTTGCTCGATAGCTAAGGTCTGTTCTGTGTACACAGATTAATTTAAGTCTGCTAAGCTTGCATCACTTTGCTGCAACACAAGCGGACAGCTCCATCTACTGGCTATTTTAATTAGTGCACTGCTTTTCAATAGAAAAAAAAAGTTGTTATTCTGAAACGGCACAAATTGAACCGGCGTAAACCGAGGGCCACCTTTCTAAAACAAAAAAATAAGGATGTTCCGGAATTGAGAGAAAAAAACTTATACTTTATACACTAATGCAGTGGGAGTTCTGCTAATCAACCAATAAGTAATCAGCCCTTAAAGGGACACGGTACCAAAATAATATTCTATTATTCTTCCTGCTGCTTCTGGGCTAATGTCCCAGTTTCCAGAGCGAAAACAATAGACTGACAGTAACATATACTAGGTTAACCACACCACAGGAGTATCAGTGAGTAATAACAGTAATGTATACTATGTTGACAATGCCACACCCCAGGAGTATAAGTGAGTACTAACAGTAATGTATACTAGGTTGACAATGCCACACCCCAGGAGTATCAGTGAGTACTAACAGTAATGTATACTAGGTTGACAATGCCACACCCCAGGAGTATCAGTGAGTACTAATAGTAACGTATACTATGTTGACAATGCCACACCACAGCAGTATCAGTGAGTACTAACAGTAACGTATACTATGTTGACAATGCCACATTACAGGAGTATCAGTGAGTACTAACAGTAACGTATACTATGTTGACAATGCCACACCACAGGAGTATCAGTGAGTACTAAATTAAAGTATACTTTGTTGACAATGCCACACCACTGCAGTATCAGTGAGTACTAACAGTAACGTATACTATGTTGACAATGCCACACCACAGGAGTATCAGTAACTACTAACAGTGATGTATACATTGAGTACTAACAGTAACGTATACTATGTTGACAATGCCACACCACAGGAGTATCAGTGAGTACTAACAGTAACGTATACTATGTTGACAATGCCACACCACAGGAGTATCAGTGAGTACTAAATTAACATATACTTTGTTGACAATGCCACACCACACCAGCATCAGTGAGTACTAACAGTAACGTATACTATGTTGGCAATGCCACACCACAGGAGTATCAGTAAGTACTAACAGTAATCTATACTTGGTTGACAATGCCACACCACAGCAGTATCAGTGAGTACTAACTGTAATGTATACTAGGTTGACAGTCTAACACCACAGGAGTATCAGTGAGTACTAACAGTAATGTATACTAGTTTGACAGTTCCACACCACAGGAGTATCAGTGAGTACTAACAGTAACGTATACTTGGTTGACAATGCCACACCACAGAAGTATCAGTGAGTACTAAATTAAAGTATACTTTGTTGACAATGCCACACCACAGCAGTATCAGTGAGTACTAACAGTAATGTACACTATGTTGACAATGCCACACCACAGGAGTATCAGTGAGTACTAACAGTAACGTTTACTAGGTTGAAAATGCCACACCACAGGAGTATTAGTGAGTACTAACAGTAACGTATACTAGCTTGACAGTGCTACACCACAGGAGTATCATCGAGTACTAACAGTAATGTAAACTAGGTTGACAATGCCACACCACAGGAGTATCAGTGAGTACTAACAGTAACGTATACTAGGTTGACAATGCCACACCACAGGAGTATCAGTGAGTACTAACAGTAATGTATACTATGTTGACAATGCCACACCCCAGGAGTATCAGTGAGTACTAATAGTAATGTATACTAGGTTGACAATGCCACACCCCAGGAATATCAGTGAGTAGTAACAGTAACTTATACTTGGTTGACAATACAACACCACAGGAATATCAGTGAGTAGTAACAGTAACGTATACTAGGTTGACAATGCCACACCGCTGGAGTATCCGTGAGTACTAACAGTAACGTATACTTGGTTGACAATGCCACACCACAGAAGTATCAGTGAGTACTAAATTAAAGTATACTTTGTTGACAATGCCACACCACAGCAGTATCAGTGAGTACTAACCGTAATGTACACTATGTTAACAATGCCACACCACAGGAGTATCAGTGAGTACTAACAGTAACTTTACTAGGTTGAAAATGCCACACCACAGGAGTATTAGTGAGTACTAACAGTAACGTATACTAGGCTGACAGTGCTACACCACAGGAGTATCATCGAGTACTAACAGTAATGTAAACTAGGTTGACAATGCCACACCACAGGAGTATCAGTGAGTACTAACAGTAACGTATACTAGGTTGACAATGCCACACCACAGGAGTATCAGTGAGTAGTAACAGTAATGTATACTATGCTGACAATGCCACACCCCAGGAGTATCAGTGAGTACTAATAGTAATGTATACTAGGTTGACAATGCCACACCCCAGGAATATCAGTGAGTAGTAACAGTAACTTATACTTGGTTGACAATACAACACCACAGGAATATCAGTGAGTAGTAACAGTAATGTATACTAGGTTGACAATGCCACACCACAGGAGTATCAGTGAGTACTAACAGTAACGTACACTATGTTGATAATGCCACACCACAGGAGTATCAGTAACTATCATACTCCTGTGGTGTGGCATTGCAATCATAGTATACGTTACTCTTAGTACTCACTGATACGCCTGTGGTGTGGCATTGTCAACCTAGTATACATTACTGTTAGTACTTGATGATACTTCTGTGGTGTGACACTGTTAACCTAGTATACGTTATTGTTAGTACTCACTGATACTCCTGTGGTGTGGCGCTGTCAACCTAATGTATGTTACTGTTAGTACTTACTAATACTCCTGTGGTGTAGCATTGTCAACCTAGAATACGTTAATTTAGTACTCACTGATACTCCTGGGGTGTGGCATTGTCAACCTAGTATAAACTACTGTTAGTACTTGATGATACTCCTGTGGTGTGGTACTGTCAACCTTGTATACGTTACTCAACTGAGTTTATGTTACTTCTAGTAATCAATCATACTCCAGTGGAGTGGCATTGTCAACATAGTATACGTTAATTTAGTACTCACTGATACTCCTGTGGTGTGGCATTGTCAACCTAGCATAAACTATTGTTAGTACTTGATGATACTCCTGTGGTGTGGTACTGTCAACCTTGTATACGTTACTGTTAGTACTCACTGATACTCCTGTGGTGTGGCATTGTCAACAAACAGTAACGTATACTAGGTTGACAGTGCCACACCACAGGAGCATCAGTAACTACTAACAGTGATGTATACTAGGTTGACAATGCCACACCACAGGAGTATCAGTGAGTACTAACAGTAACGTATACTAGGTTGACAGTGCCACACCACAGGAGTATCATCATGTTCTAGCAGTAATGTATACTAGGTTGACAATGCCACACCACAGGTTTATCAGTGAGTACTAGAAGTAACGTATACTCAGTACTCACTGATACTCCTGTGGTGTGGCATTGTCAACAGAGTATACGTTACTTTTAGTATTCACTGATGATCCTGTGGTGTGGCATTGTCAACATAGTATACGTTACTCTTAGTACTCACTGATACTCCTGTGGTGTGGCATTGTCAACCTAGTATACATTACTGTTAGTACTTGATGATACTCCTGTGGTGTACCACTGTCAACCTAGTACACGTTATTGTTAGTACTCACTAATACTCCTGTGGTGTGGCGCTGTCAACTTAATATATGTTACTGTTAGTACTCACTAATACTCCTGTGGTGTGGCATTGTCAACCTAGTATAAGTTACTGTTAGTACTTATTGATACTTCTGCAGTGTGGCATCTGACAACCTAGTTTAAGTTACTGTTAGTTTTTACTGATACTCCTGTAGTGTGGCATTGTCAACCTAGTATAAGTTACTGTTAGTACTTACTGATACTCCTGTAGTGTGGCATTGTCAACCTAGTATAAGTTACTGTTAGTACTTACTGATACTCCTGTGTTTTGGCATTGTCAACCTAGTATAAGTTACTGTTAGTACTTACTGATACTCCTGTGTTTTGGCATTGTCAACCTAGTTTATGTTACTTCTAGTATTCAATCATACTCCTGTGGAGTGGCATTGTCAACATAGTATACGTTAATTTAGTACTCACTGATACTCCTGTGGTGTGGCATTGTCAACCTAGTATACATTACTGTTAGTACTTGATGATACTCCTCTGGTGTGGTACTGTCAACCTTGTATACGTTACTGTTAGTACTCACTGATACTCCTGTGGTGTGGCATTGTCAACAAACAGGAGTATCATTGAGTAATAACAGTAATGTATACTATGTTGACAGTGCCACACCACAGGAGTATCAGTGAGTACTAACAGTAATGTATACTAGGTTGACAATGCCACCCCACAGGAGTATCAGTGAGTACTAACAGTAATGTATACTAGGTTGACAATACAACACCACAGGAGTATCAGTGAGTACTAATAGTAACGTATACTATGTTGACAATGCCACACCACAGCAGTATCAGGAGTATCAGTGAGTACTAACAGTAATGTATACTAGGTTGACAATACAACACCACAGGAGTATCAGTAAGTACTAATAGTAACGTATACTATGTTGACAATGCCACACCACAGCAGTATCAGGAGTATCAGTGAGTACTAACAGTAATGTATACTAGGTTGACAATACAACACCACAGGAGTATCAGTGAGTACTAATAGTAATGTATACTATGTTGACAATGCCACATTACAGGAGTATCAGTGAGTACTAACAGTAACGTATACTATGTTGACAATGCCACACCACAGGAGTATCAGTGAGTACTAAATTAACGTATACTTTGTTGACAATGCCACACCACAGCAGTATCAGTGAGTACTAACAGTAACGTATACTATGTTGACAATGCCACACCACAGGAGTATCAGTAACTACTAACAGTGATGTATACATTGAGTACTAACAGTAACGTATACTATGTTGACAATGCCACACCACAGCAGTATCAGGAGTATCAGTGAGTACTAACAGTAATGTATACTAGGTTGACAATACAACACCACAGGAGTATCAGTGAGTACTAATAGTAACATATACTATGTTGACAATGCCACACCACAGCAGTATCAGTGAGTACTAACAGTAATGTATACTATGTTGACAATGCCACATTACAGGAGTATCAGTGAGTACTAACAGTAACGTATACTATGTTGACAATGCCACACCACAGGAGTATCAGTGAGTACTAAATTAACGTATACTTTGTTGACAATGCCACACCACAGCAGTATCAGTGAGTACTAACAGTAACGTATACTATGTTGACAATGCCACACCACAGGAGTATCAGTAACTACTAACAGTGATGTATACATTGAGTACTAACAGTAACGTATACTATGTTGACAATGCCACACCACAGGAGTATCAGTGAGTACTAACAGTAACGTATACTATGTTGACAATGCCACACCACAGGAGTATCAGGGAGTACTAAATTAACATATACTTTGTTGACAATGCCACACCACACCAGTATCATTGATTACTAACAGTAACGTATACTATGTTGACAATGCCACACCACAGGAGTATCAGTAACTACTAACAGTGATGTATACTAGGTTGACAATGCCACACCGCAGGCGTATCAGTGAGTACTAACAGTAATGTATACTTGGTTGACAATGCCACACCACAGCAGTATCAATGAGTACTAACAGTAATGTATACTAGGTTGACAGTCTAACAACACAGGAGTATCAGTGAGTACTAACAGTAATGTATACTAGTTTGACAGTGCCACACCACAGGAGTATCAGTGAGTACTAACAGTAACTTATACTTGGTTAACAATGCCACACCACAGAAGTATCAGTGAGTACTAAATTAATGTATACTTTGTTGACAATGCCACACCACAGCAGTATCAGTGAGTACTAACAGTAATGTACACTATGTTGACAATGCCACACCACAGCAGTATCAGTGAGTACTAACAGTAACGTATACTAGGTTGAAAATGCCACACCACAGGAGTATTAGTGAGTACTAACAGTAACGTATACTAGGTTGACAGTGCCACACCACCGGAGTATCATCGAGTACTAACAGTAATGTAAACTAGGTTGACAATGCCACACCACAGGAGTATCAGTGAGTACTAACATTAACGTATACTAGGTTGACAGTGCCTCACCACAGGAGTATCAGTGAGTACTAAAATTGGAGCCATTGTGACTTGAACAATTTAGCCCAGAGGAATACCGGTGAACGCAGTGATCTGGACAGCTGATAAGTGTCCAGGAGGTCTTTGTGGCACTTCTCAAGTGCCCCATATCCTGTGAGTACATTTCAATATTTGCGCTTTTGATAGTGATCACACTGATACACACTATTGTGGCACTTTTGTGTTTTTTGTTTTACACAGCACAATATTCAAGCAATACTGGTAAAAAAACAGCTGGCTGGACGGCTGCTAACAGTTCAGAAGGCATTTGTGGCACTTCTCAAGTGCTGGAAATTTTGTAAGTAAGATTTATTTGGGGGCTTTGGCCTGCTGAAGTTAAAACGATACACACCATTTGGCGCCTCTTCTCTTTTTCTTTTTAACAGAACCTGTGACTGCCAACATTGATCTGGAATGAGTCTGCTGCCTGGAGATTTGCAAAATATCTCTTAGAGTGTGGACTATCTTTGTTACAATCCATTAGAAGATAGTCATATCATTGTAGTATATTATATGTTTATCAAGTGCTTTGATATTTACAATTTATATTTATATATATAGGTTGTTATGTTGTATATACACATTTTATTGCATTGACACATATCATAGGAATCAGTGATAGGTTTCACAATCATCACTGTATTGCAGTGCATATCACTTTAATACTAGCAATACACTTGTAGCTAGTATTTGGGGGCGCCTCTGATTATATTTTGTATAATATCACTAAAATTAACGTATACTAGGTTGACAGTGCCACACCATAGGAGTGTCATCGAGTACTAACAGTAATGTATTCTAGGTTGACAATGCCACACCACAGGAGTATCAGTGAGTACTAACAGTAATGTATACAATGTTGATAATGCCACATCACAGGAATATCAGTGAGTACTAACAGTAATGTATACTATGTTGACAATGCCACACCACAGGAATATCAGTGAGTACTAACAGTAATGTATACTAGGTTGACAATGCCACACCCCAGGAATATCAGTGAGTAGTAACAGTAACTTATACTTCGTTGACAATGCCACAACACAGCACTAGCAGTGAGTACTAACAGTAACGCACACTATGTTGACAATGCCACACCACAGGAGTATCAGTAACTACTAATAGTGATGTATACTAGGTTGACAATGCCACACCACAGGAGTATCAGTAACTACTAACAGTGATGTATACTAGGTTGACAATGCCACACCACAGGAGTATCAGTGAGTACAAACAGTAACATATACTAGGTTGACAGTGCCACACCACAGGAGTATCATCATGTACTAAAAGTAATGTATACTAGGTTGACAATGCCACACCACAGGAGTATCAATGAGTACTAAGAGTAACGTATACTATGTTGAAAATGCCACACCACAGGAGTATCAGTGAATACTAGAAGTAACGTATACTCAGTTTTCACTGATACTCCTGTTGTGTAGCATTGTCAACAGAGTATATGTTACTTCTAGTATTCACTGATACTCCTGTGGTGTGGCATTGTCAACATAGTATACGTTACTCTTAGTACTCACTGATACTCCTGTGGTGTGGCATTGTCAACCTAGTATACATTACTGTTAGTACTTGATGATACTCCTGTGGTGTGACACTGTCAACCTAGTATACGTTATTGTTAGTACTCACTGATACTCCTGTGGTGTGGCGCTATCAACCTAATGTATGTTACTGTTAGTACTTACTAATACTCCTGTGGTGTGGCATTGTCAACCTAGTATAAGTTACTGTTAGTACTTACTGATACTCTTGTAGTGTGACATTGCCAACCTAGTATAAGTTACTGTTAGTACTTACTGATACTCATGTAGTGTGGAATTGTCAACCTAGTATAAGTTACTGTTAGTACTTACTTATACTCCTGTGTTTTGGCATTGTTAACCTAGTTTATGTTACTTCTAGTATTCAATCATACTCCAGTAGAGTGGCATTGTCAACATAGTATATGTTAATTTAGTACTCACTGATACTCCTGTGGTGTGGCATTGTCAACCTAGTATAAACTACTGTTAGTACTTGATGATACTCCTGTGGTGTGGTACTGTCAACCTTGTATACGTTACTGTTAGTACTCACTGATACTCCTGTGGTGTGGCATTGTCAACAAACAGTAACGTATACTAGGTTGACAGTGCCACACCACAGGAGTATCAGTAACTACTAACTGTGATGTATACTAGGTTGACAATGCCACACCACAGGAGTATCAGTAAGTACTAACAGTAACGTATACTAGGTTGACAGTGCCACACCACAGGAGTATCATCATGTACTAGCAGTAATGTATACTAGGTTGACAATGCCACACCACAGGAGTATCAGTGAGTACTAGAAGTAACGTATACTCAATACTCACTGATACTCCTGTGGTGTGGCATTGTCAACAGAATATACGTTACTTCTAGTATTCACTGATACTCCTGTGGTGTGGCATTTGTCAACATAGTATACGTTACTCTTAGTACTCACTGATACTCCTGTGGTGTGGCATTGTCAACCTAGTATACATTACTGTTAGTACTTGATGATACTCCTGTGGTGTAGCACTGTCAACCTAGTATATGTTATTGTTAGTACTCACTAATACTCCTGTGGTGTGGCGCTGTCAACCTAATATATGTACTGTTAGTACTCACTAATACTTCTGTGGTGTTGCATTGTCAACATATTATAAGTTACTGTTAGTACTTATTGATACTCCTGTAGTGTGGCATCTGACTACCTAGTTTAATTTACTGTTAGTTTTTACTGATACTCCTGTAGTGTGGCATTGTGAACCTAGTTTAAGTTACTGTTAGTACTTACTGATACTCCTGTGTTTTGGCATTGTCAACCTAGTTTATGTTACTTCTAGTATTCAATCATACTCCTGTGGTGTGGCATTGTCAACCTAGTATACATTACTGTTAGTACTTGATGATACTCCTGTGGTGTGGTACTGTCAACCTTGTATACGTTACTGTTAGTACTCACTGATACTCCTGTGGTGTGGCATTGTCAACAAACAGTAACGTATACTAGGTTGACAGTGCCACACCACAGAAGTATAAGTGAGTACTAACAGTAAGGTATACTAGCTTGACAGTGCCACACCACAGGAGTATCAGTAACTACTAACAGTAATGTATACTAGGTTGACAATGTCACAGCACAGCAGTATCAGTGAGTACTAAAAGTAATGTATACTAGGTTGACAGTGCCACACCACAGGAGTATCAGTGAATACTAACAGTAATGTATACTAGGTTGACAATGCCACAGCACAGCAGTATCAGTGAGTACTAACTGTAATGTATACTAGGTTGACAATGCCACACCACAGGAGTATCAGTGAGTACTAAATTAACGTATACAATGTTAACAATGCCACACCACAGGAATATCAGTGAGTACTAACAGTAATGTATACTATGTTGACAATGCCACACCCCAGGAGTATCAGAGAGTACTAATAGTAATGTATACTAGGTTGACAATGCCACGTCCCAGCACTAGCAGTGAGTACTAACAGTAACGTACACTATGTTGACAATGCCACACCACAGGAGTACCAGTGAGTACTAACAGTAACGTATACTAGGTTGACAGTGCCACACCATAGGAGTATTAGTGAGTACTAACAGTAATGTATACTAGGTTGACAATGCCACATCCCAGCACTAGCAGTGAGTACTAACAGTAACGTACACTATGTTGACAATGCCACACCACAGGAGTACCAGTGAGTACTAACAGTAACGTATACTAGGTTGACAGTGCCAAACCATAGGAGTATTAGTGAGTACTAACAGTAATGTATACTAGGTTGACAATGCCACACCACAGGAGTATCACTGAGTACTAACAGTAATGTATATAATGTTGGCAATGCCACACCACAGGAATATCAGTGAATACTAGAAGTAACGTATACTAGGTTGACAGTGCCACACCACAGGAGTTCAGTGAGTACTAACAGTAACGTATACTAGGTTGACTGTGCCGCCCCACAGGAGTATCAATTAGGGTAACATATACTATGTTGGCAGTGCCACACCACAGAAGTATCAGTGAATACTAGAAGTAATGTACACTATGTTGACAATGCCCCAACACAGGAGTATCAGTGAGTACTAAGAGTAACGTATACTATGTTGACAATGCCACACCACAGGAGTATCAGTGAATACTAGAAGTAATGTATACTCTGTTGACAAAGCCACACCACTGAAGTATCAGTGAGTACTAGCAGTAACATATACTAGGTTGACAGTGCCAGACCACAGGAGTATCATCAAGTACTAACAGTAATGTATACTAGGTTGACAATGCCACACCACAGGAGTATTAGTGAGTACTAAGAGTAACGTATACTATGTTGTCAATGCCACACCACAGGAGTATCAGTGAATACTAGAAGTAACGTATACTCTGTTGACAATGCCACACCACAGGAGTATCAGTGAGTAATAAAAGTAATGTTTATTAGGTTGACAGTGCCACACCACAGGAGAATCATCAAGTACTAACAGTACTCACTGATACTCCTGTGGTGTGACATTGTCAACAGAGTATACGTTACTACTAGCATTCACTGATACTCCTGTGGTGTGGCATTGTCAACATAGTATACGTTACTCTTAGTACTCACTGATACTCCTGTGGTGTGGCATTGTCAACCTAGTATACATTACTGTTAGTATTTGATCATACTCCTGTGGTGGGGTACTGTCAACCTAGTATACGTTATTGTTAGTACTCACTGATACTCCTGTGGTGTGTTGCTGTCAACCTAATATATGTTACTGTTGGTAATCACTAATACTCCTGTGGTGTGGCATTGTCAACCTAGTATAAGTTACTGTTAGTACTTATTGATACTTCTGCAGTGTGGCATCTGACAACCTAGTTTAAGTTACTGTTAGTTTTTACTGATACTCCTGTAGTGTGGCATTGTCAACCTAGTATAAGTTACTGTTAGTACTTACTGATACTCCTGTAGTGTGGCATTGTCAACCTAGTTTAAGTTACTTTTAGTACTTACTGATACTCCTGTAGTGTGGCATTGTCAACCTAGTATAAGTTACTGTTAGTACTTACTGATACTCCTGTGTTTTGGCATTGTTAACCTAGTATAAGTTACTGTTAGTACTTACTGATACTCCTGTGTTTTGGCATTGTCAACTTAGTATATGTTACTTCTAGTATTCAATCATACTCCTGTGGAGTGGCATTGTCAACATAGTATATGTTAATTTAGTACTCACTGATACTCCTTTGGTGTGGCATTGTCAACCTAGTATACATTACTGTTAGTACTCAATGATACTCCTGTGGTGTGGCATTGTCAACAAACAGTAACGTATACTAGGTTGACAGTGCCACACCACAGGAGTATCATCAAGTACTAACAGTAATGTATACTAGGTTGACAGTGCCACACCACAGGAGTATCTGTGAGTACTAAATAAACGTATACTATGTTGACAATGCCACACCACAGGAGTAACAGTGATTACTAACAGTAGCATATATTAGGTTGACAGTGCCACACCACAGGAGTACCAACAGTAATGTATACTAGGTTGTCAATACAAGACCACAGGAGTATCAGTGAGTACTAACAGTAATGTATACTAGGTTGACAATACAACACTACAGGAGTATCAGTGAGTACTAACAGTAATGTATACTAGGTTGACAATACAACACCACAGGAATATCAGTGAGTACTAACAATAACGTATACTAGGTTGATAGTGCCACACCACAGGTGTATCAGTGAGTACTAACAGTAATGTATACTAGGTTGACAATGCCACACCACAGGAGTATTAGTGAGTACTAACAGTAATGTATACTATGTTGATAATGCCACACCACAGGAGTATCAGTGAGTACTAACAGTAACAAATACTAGGTTGACAGTGCCACACCACAGGAGTATCATCAAGTACTAACAGTAATGTATACTAGGTTGACAGTGCCACACTACAGGTGTATCAGTGAGTACTAACAGTAATGTATACTAGGTTGACAATACAACACCACAGGAATATCAGTGAGTACTAAAAATAACGTATACTCTGTTGACAATGCCACACCACAGGAGTATCAGTGAGTACTAACAATAATGTATACTATGTTGATAATGCCACACCACAGGAGTATCATTGAGTACTAACAGTAAAATATACTAGGTTGACAGTGCCACCCCACAGGAGTATCATCAAGTACTAACAGTAATGTATACTAAATTTACAATGCCATACCACAGGAGTATCAGTGAGTACTAAATTAACGTATACTATGTTGACAATGCCACTCCACAGGAGTATCATTGAATACTAGAAGTAATGTATACCAGGTTGAAAATTCCACAACACAGTAGTATCAGTAAGTACTAACAGTAACTTATACTAGGTTGACAATGCCACACTACAGGAGTATCAGTAAGTACTAACAGTAACTTATACTAGGTTGACAATGTCACACCACAGGAGTATCAGTGAGTACCAACAGTGACATATATTAGGTTGACAGTGCCACACCACAGGAGTATCAGTGAGTACTAAATTAATGTATACTATGTTGACAATGTCACTCCACAGGAGTATCATTGAATAATAGAAGTAACATATACTAGGTTGACAATGCCACAACACAGGAGTATCAGTAAGTACTAACAGTAACATATATCAGGTTTACAGTGCCACACCACTGGAGTATTAGTGAGTACTAATAGTAACGTATACCAGGTTGACAATGCCACACCACAGGAGTATCAGTGAGTACTAAACGTAACATATACTATGTTGACAATGCCATACCACAGGAATATCAGTGAGTACTAACAATAATGTATACTACGTTGACAGTGCCACACCACAGGAGTATCAGTAACTACTAACAGTAATGTATACTAGTTTGTCAATACAACACCACAGGAGTATCAGTGAGTACTAACAGTAACGTGTACTATGTTGACAGTGCCACATCATAGGAATATCAGTGAGTACTAACAATAATGTATACTAGGTTGACAGTGGCACACCACAGGAGTATCAGTAAATACTAACAGTAATGTATACTAGGTTGACAGTGCCACACCACAGTAGTATCAGTAACTACTATCAGTAATGTAAACTAGGTTGTCAATACCACATCACAGTAATATCAGTGAGTACTAACAGTAACATATATTAGGTTGACAGCGCCACACCACAGGAGTATCAGTGAGTACTAACAATAACGTATACTAGGTTGACAGTGCCACACCACAGGAGTACCAGTAAGTACTAACAGTAATGTATACTAGGTTGTCAATACAAGACCACAGGAGTATCAGTGAGTACTAACAGTAATGTATACTAGTTTGACAATACAACACCATAGGAGTATCAGTGAGTACAATACAACACCACAGGAATATCAGTGAGTACTAACAATAATGTATACTAGGTTGATAGTGCGACACCACAGGAATATCAGTGAGTACTAACAGTAATGTATACTAGGTTGACAGTGCCACACCACAGGAATATCAGTGAGTACTAACAGTAATGTATACTAGGTTGACAGTGCCACACCACAGGTGTATCAGTGAGTACTAACAGTAATGTATACTAGGTTGTCAATACAACACCACAGGAGTATCAGTGAGTACTAACAGTAACGTATACTAGGTTGACAGTGCCACACCACAGGAATATTAGTGAGTGCTAACAGTAACATATATGAGGTTGACAGTGCCACACCACAGTAGTATCAGTGAGTACTAACAGTAACGTATACTATGTTGACAGTGCCACATCACAGGAATATCAGGGAGTACTAACAATAACGTATACTAGGTTGATAGTGCCACACCACAGGTGTATCAGTGAGTACTAACAGTAATGTATACTAGGTTGTCAATACAACATCACAAAAATATCAGTGAGTACTAACAGTAACGTATACTAGCTTGACAATGCCATACCACAGGAGAATCATTGAGCACTAGCAACAACATGCACAATAATAAACAATACTTTAAAAGACAGGAGTATCAGTACTGACAATAATGTTTTTAAATGGAAAATACTGCAACATAATTATCATTACGAACAGTGATATACACAATAATATAAATACGGCAGCAGTACTAACAATATGACAATACTGCAACATGATTATTTATAATAAAAACACAGTATTATTACTACTAGCAATGACATATGCAAAGTGACAAATGAATATGAGTAACACTTTTGTAGGAGCAGTAACAGACACTCTATGTTATGTTATTACCACCAGCTGAACAAGAGAATATGATCAATAAGCAATCAATGCTTAAATATGTGGTAATAAGTAATAATAACAAACCAATCAGTAAGGAAATAAACAAGAAGCCCCGATGCTGGAGTATTAGTGGCAGCATTGGGAAACATGTGAGTAACAATACTAAAGCATAAGAAGATGGAGTACACAGGAGTAATAATACCAAAACACACATGAGGATAGAAGTACCTGCAGACAGGGGAGTAACAGCACCTCAGTACCGCAGTCACACAGATATATTATTCTCCTTGCTCTGATGCTGTAGCATAAAGTAGTAGTAAGAACATTATGCTGCCAGCCAACGCGCAGCTGTGCAGACATTAAGGTGAACATAGATTCAGGATATTTATTTTTCTTTTGGTGGTAGTAGTGGTGCAGTGTGCTATGTGTGGGGGACGTGTTGAAATCCCCCAACCCCTGGATCGATACTCCAGCGGACTGACGCTTTAGGGAGCGTAGAATATAAAGAGTGTACGTTGAGAAGGTTTCTATCTCTCATTAATAATGCACAGGGGTCTGGGAAAGGGAAAAAAAGGGCCTAGGATTACCCTACACAAAACAAAAAGCCTCCAAGACCCCTTTTATGTTTAGGAGCTCTGTGTATAGAGGAATTGAAGAAAAAAAAGGGGGGGTGCAATATCTTATCCTCTTTTCTGTGGCCAAAAGTTTAACTCCTTCATTTATGTTTTATTTGTTATTTAGCTACAGGGGGGGCAAGTTCTATATTACAGCTCTGGCAGAAGAACATATTAAAAAGGCAACACTTCTTCCTGGATGCAAGAAGCCCTTTTATATCTGACTATATTTTATTCCTTTTTGTTTTATATAATGGCATCTCAATCTTCAGATTCCAAAGTAAGTTTTTTTTTTTTTTTTACAATGAGCCAATAAAGACTTTACAAACTTTTGTAAAACATAATTTATTAAAAACCTGGTAACTTTAGGAACAGTGTAACTCTTTGTGTGCAGTGCTGATGGGTATATTTGGAAATACCTTGATCACATATCTGTATTTTTGTAAATAAAATCTATGTGAACAATGATAAATGTATTTTTCTTCATTGATAAGAACCAGACTTGTTTTAAAGGGACAGTCTACTCCAGAATTGTAATTGTTTAAAAAGATAGATAATCCATTTATTACCCATTCCCCAGTTTTGCATAACCAGCACAGTTATAATAATAAACTTTATTACCTTGTATCTAAGCCTCTGCAGACTGCCCCTTTATTTCAGATCTTTTGTCAGACTTGCATTTTAGCCAATTAGTGCTGACTTATAAATAACTCCACAGGAGTGAGCACAATCTTATCTATATAGCAAACGTGAACTAGCACTGTCTAGCTGTGAAAAAACTGTCAAAATGCACTGAGATAAAAGGCGGCCTTTAAGGGCTTAGAAATTAGTATATGAGCCTACCTAGGTTTAGCTTTCAACATAGAATACCAAGAGAACAAAGCAAATTTGATGATGAAAGTAAATTGGAAAGTTGTGTAAAATTACTGCCCTATCTGAATTATTAAAGTTTAATTTTGACTAGACTGTCACTTTATAGTGCATCCCACCCTTAAAGGGACATTAACACTACTCTACTAGCAAATTTATAACTATCCCTAATTGGCCTCATCAGAGGATATATATTTTTTATAATAGAAGGGGTTAATTCAGCAAATGTATGCAAGAACCAGAACAGAAGGAGTTAATATAACAGTGCTCTACAGCTGCTAGAATAGAAGGAGTTAATAAAGCAATGCAGTGCTGGAGCTGAAATACAAGGGGTAATACAGCAAAGCTCTACATGTCTAGTGTATTAAAGGTTAATACAGCAATGTACTGCAGGATCTAGTATAAAACAAGTTAATAGAGCAATACTCTGCAGGAGTTAGAATGGAATGGGTTAAAAAATAACACTCTGCAGGAGCTACAACAGAAGAGGTTAAAGGGACACTGTACCCAAATTTTTTCTTTTGTAATTCAGAAAGAGCATGCCATTTTAAGCAACTTTCTAATTCTAATTTACTCCTATTTTAAATTTTTCTTCGTTCTCTTGCTATCATTATTTAAAAAAGAAGGCATCTAAGCTTTTTTTGTTTCAGTACTCTGGACAGCACATTTTTAATGGTGGATGAATTTATCCACCAATCAGCAAGGACAACACAGGTTGTTCACCAAAAATGGGTCGGCATCTAAACTTACATTCTTGCATTTCAAATAAAGATACCAAGAGAATGAAGAAAATTTGATAATAGGAGTAAATTAGAAAGTTGCTTAAAATTTCATGCTCTATCTGAATCACGAAAGAAAATTTTTGGTTACAGTGTCCCTTTAATATATCTATGCTCTACAGTAACTATAAGAGATTAGGAGGTTATTGTGGATTTAAATAACTAGAAGGGGTTAAAAGAGGAACAAGAATGAAGGGGTTAATACTAAAATGCATTTAATCAGGACTGTCCTATCTTTTCACGAGGGGGGGGTGCACAATGTCTTTTTCATTTATTGGACCAAGGAGTAAATGGAATGACTACTGATAGCGTTAATCACAATAAATCTATATACTTTATTCTGATCTTAACGCTTTAATGAGCATCTGCCCGGCAGCATGGTGTGATGATGTATGTACCTATGTTATGTACAGATCCCCTCCTGCATCTGCATCAGTACAAACCTGTGTAAAGAGGAATCTTACTATCATAGGTACAGAAGTACTGGATACTTATAATACATTGTGTGCTGCTGTGTGGCCCTACAAACCCTGCTTTTCATAAATTAAAAAGAGGAGATCGGTGAAGCCGGGTTACATATGATACCCACTCCTATATCAGGGATGGCAAACCTTTTTAAGAGCCCAAATTAGTTGTAAATCTTCTAAAAGAAAAAAATCTCCCAAGCGCTAGCTGCCCTTTTTACATGTCCTGTCATTAACACAAAGCAATAGCCAGTAAAATATGTAAACCCCCAATTTATATTTAGTGTTGTGTTCAGCTTTTTTTTTATCACCAGATGTTATATTCTATAGTTTAGATAACGAGTGGAGCGCTATTTAGCGGTTTCGCTAGAAGTTACATTTTGGCGCGTTGGGTTGTGCTGGAATTACAAGGTGAAAGTAAAAAGTTATCAACCTCACACTAACCTGGGGCCCTATCCGATATGCAGCGTCGCCCGCAAAAGCCGGCGACGCCAAATTTTGCGCGGGTTTGGTATCCTATATACAGCGTAACCTAGAAGTTACGCTCGTATATTTCTGCCTTCGCCCGTAGTTTTTTTGGCCCATAGACAGGTATACCAAACCCGCTCAGTTTGGTATTCATTATACAGCGTAAGGACTTACGTGGCGAAAATGGAGAAATCTTACTCCATTTTCACCTCGCCACAAATTGCAGGCGTAGTAAGCCTTACGCTGAGTATTGGAGTCCCGTAACTCCCTAAACTACCTGCAAAATAAAACCTAACACCTAACGCATGCGCAATGTCTATCTACCTGTCAACCGCAATCCCCCACCGCAATCTTTAATAAAGTGCTTAACCCCTAAACCGCCGCTCCCGTACCCCGCCGCCAGCTACATTAAATGTCTAACCCCCTAATGTGAGCCCCCTACACCGCCGCCACCTATACTATATATCTAACCCCCTAATGTGAGCCCCCTACACCGCCACCACCTATATTATATATCTAACCCCCTAATGTGAGCCCCCTACACCGCCGCCACCTATATTATATATCTAACCCCCTAATGTGAGCCCCCTACACCGCCGCCACCTATATTAAAATGATTAACCCCTAATCTAATCCCCCTATCCCGCCGCCACCTATATTAAAATGATTAACCCCTAATCTAATCCCCCTACACTGCCGCCACCTATATTAAAATGATTAACTCCTAATCTATTCCCCCTACCCCGCCGCCACCTATATTAAAATGATTAACCCCTAATCTATTCCCCCTACCCCGCCGCCACCTATATTAAAATGATTAACCCCTAATTTAATCCCCCTACCCCGCCGCCACCTATATTAAAATTATTAACCACTAAACCTAAGTCTAACCCTAACACCCCCTAACATAATTATTATTAAAATAAATCTAAATAATATTAATAATATTAACTAAATTATTCCTATTTAAATCTAAATACTTACCTATAAAATAAACCCTAAAATAGCTACAATCTAATTAATAATTACATTGTAGCTATTTTAGGGTTTATATTTATTTTACAGGTAACTTGGTATTTATTTTAACTAGGTACAACAGCTATTAAATAGTTAATAACTATTTAATAGCTACCTAGTTAAAATAATTACCAAATTACCTGTAAAATAAATCCTAACCTAAGTTACAAATACACCTACACTATCAATAAATTAATTAAATAAACTACAAATATAATTAAATACACTAAACTAAATTACAAAAACAAACAAACACTAAATTACAAAAAATAAAAAAAGATTACAAGAATTTTAAGCTAATTACACCTAACAAAGCCCCCCAAAATAAAAAAAATGTCCCTACCCTAAACTAAATTACAAAAAGTAATCAGATCTATTACCAGCCCTTAAAAGGGCCTTTTGTGGGGCATTGCCCCAAAGTAATCAGCTCTTTTACCTATAAAAAAAAGAACAACCCCCCCCATTACAACCCACCACCCACACACCCCTACTCTAAAACCCACCCTATCCCCCCTTAAAAAAACCTAAGTCTAACCCCCAAGTGGTCCTTACCTGTCCTGAAGACCGGCGGAGAAGGTCCTGTTCCAGGCAGAGAAGTCTTCTTCCAGGCGGAGACCTCTTCTTCTTCCAGGAACCAGCCGGCGCGGAGCAGAGGAGTTGCAGAGGAGTTGAAGACCGATGACAGCGGAGCTGAAGACCGTCCTCTCTGGAACTGAAGACCGGCGATGCAGGAACTGAAGACTGGCGACGCAGGAACCAGCCCTTAAAAGGGCCTTTTGTGGGGCATTGCCCCAAAGTAATCAGCTCTTTTACCTGTGAAAAAAAAGAACAACCCCCCCATTACAACCTACCACCCACACACCCCTACTCTAAAACCCACCCTATCCCCCCTTAAAAAAACCTAAGTCTAACCCCCAAGTGCTCCTTACCTGTCCTGAAGACCGGCGGAGAAGGTCCTGTTCCAGGCGGAGAAGTCTTCTTCCAGGCGGCGACCTCTTCTTCTTCCAGGAACCAACCGGCGCGGAGCGGAGGAGTTGAAGATCGATGACCGTGGAGCTGAAGACCGTCCTCTCTGGAACTGAAGACTGGCGATGCAGGAACTGAAGATCAACGACGCTGGAACTGAAGACCGGAGCCATGGAGCGTGGAGGATCCTCTTCATACGATCGCCGTCGTACACTGAATAGGAATTCAAGGTACGCGATTAAAAATGGCGTCCCTTGAATTCCTATTGGCTGATTTGAGCCTTCAAATTCAAATCAGCCAATCGGATGAAAGCTACTTTAATTCTATTGGCTGATTTGAATAGCCAATAGAATAAGAGCTACTGTAATTCTATTGGCTGATTAGAAAAGCCGAAACCTGCGCCGTATATCGGATCGCGCCCCTGATGCGCGCAAACAGCTTACTTCTAGCGCAATTAGGATATTGCCTATTTATAGTTGTTTATAGTTCTGAACTTTAATTTAGTGTTATTGCAGTGTATTTAGTTTCATTTTTTTTATGGTTGTGTACTTAAAGGGACAGTCTACAATAGAATTTGTATTGTTTTAAAAGATAGATAAACCCTTTATTACCCATTCCCCAGTTTTGCGGTTATATTAATACACAAGGGCCAGATTACGAGTGGAGCACTATTTAGCACTTTTACTATAGTGCTAATTGCGCTAGAAGTAAACTTTTTGCAATATCAGGTTGTGCTTATATTATGAGTTTAAAGTAAAAGGTTATCACTCTTGCGCTTACCCGATGCGCGCAAAAAGCCGAACTTAGAATCTCACGCGCACAATAACCTTTTCCCCCTTAGAAGTCAAAGGAGGAAAAAAAAAGGACACCCTACTCGCGCACAAACCTGATCGCCATAAGCCCCTACTCTAATAAACCCTAAACCGCCATGTAGCCCACCAAAAAAAATCCACACTATACTATAGTAACCCCTAAACCGCCAGCCCCCCACGCAAAGTAAAGCACTACACATTTAACCCCTAAACCACCAGCCCCAACACATAGTAAAGCACTACACGATTAACCCCTAAACCTCCAGCCCCTCACCGCAAAGTAAAGCACTAGACTATTAACCCCTCAATCGCCAGTGCAGTAACTTTGAAAATTAAATTAAGATGAAACTTTAATTAAAATCTACTACTTTCATGAGTCAGACAGAACAGACAATTTTAAAACAGTTTCCAATTTCCTTCTATTAACAAATTTGCATCGTTCTCTTTGTTATTCTTTGTTGAAGAGATATCTAGATAGGAAGCGTGGACATGTCTGGAGAACTACATGACAGGAAATAGTGCTGCCATCTAGTGTTCTTGTTAATGTATAACATTGTTGTAAAACTGCTGCCATAAAGTACTGCAGACACACGTGCACACTCCTGAACATACCTACCTGCAACAAAAGATAACAAGAAAACAAAGTAAAATTGATAAAAGAAGTAAACTGGAAAGTTGATTAACCCCTTA
Organism: Bombina bombina; assembly: GCF_027579735.1. Lineage (NCBI taxonomy): Eukaryota > Metazoa > Chordata > Amphibia > Anura > Bombinatoridae > Bombina > Bombina bombina. Next base: position 50,042,594 of record NC_069509.1, read on the forward strand.
AGGTCTCTTTCTGCCTCACTCTCGCTAACAGTGGTGAGATTGTGGAGAGACTGATGCAGTGGGAAAGGTGGAGTGAGAGATAGCGGTGGTGCCCATCATTGTTGGTGTGGGAGAGTCAGGAGGGAGGCGGGTGAGCGCCCCATCACTGGAGGGGGTGGGAACTGGTGGGACCGTTACATGGCAGAACGATTTCCCCACTGAGACTGGGAGAGAGGGAGAAAATTGTAATTAGAGGGGGGGGGCTAGAAAAGTATTGCTTGGAGGGAAGAGATGCGGAGGGTCCTTAAGGGGTCAAAATTGTATGCTCTGTCTGAATCGTCAAAGAATCTCTTTAAACTTTAATGATTCAGATAGAAGATGCAATTTTAACAACTTTCCAATTTACTTGTATTATCAAATTTGCTTTGTTTTCTTTGTATCCTTTGTTGAACTCTAAACATTGGTACATTGATAGGAGCTTAGGAGCATACACATGTATATAGCAGTCTATGGCAGCAGTGTTTGCAACTATATATAACATTGCTATATACAGTGTTTCAAACACTGCTGCCAAATGGCTAAAGACACATGCACGCTCCTGAGCTCAACTAGGGTTACTCTTTAGCAAAAGATACCAAAAGAACTATGCAAAAATTGATAATAGAAGTAAACTGGATAGTTCTTTCAAATTTCATGCTCTATCGAATCCACATAAAGGGACAGTCTTAAAAAAAATTATTCAGATAGGCCATGTCATTTTAAACAACTTTCCAATTTCTTTTAGTATCAGATTTGTTTTGTTCTCTTGGTATTCTTAGTTGAAAGCTAAACCTAGGTAGGCTCATATGCTAATTTATTATCCCTTGAAGGCCGCCTCTTATTTGAATGCATTTGGCATTTTTCACAGCTAGAGGGTGTTAGTTCGTGTGTGCCATATAGATAACACTGTGCTCACACTCGTGGAGTTATTTATGAGTCAGCACTGATTGGCTAAAATGCAAGTCTGTCAAAAGAACTGAAATAAGGGGGCAGTCTGCAGAGGCTTAGATACAAGGTAATCACAGAGGTAAAAAGTATATTAATATAACTGTGTTGGTTGTGCAAAACTGGGGAATTGGTAATAAAGGGATTATCTATCTTTTAAACAATAACAATTCTGGTGTAGACTGTCCCTTTAAGTTTAATTTTGGCTTTGCTGTGCCTTTTAAATTGTAAAATGTTATGTTTTCTGTACTTGGCTGTCAAATAAGCTACACAGATGCTGTGCTTGAGGTCTTGCCTTCTCCTTAGAGGGCACCAACAGGGGAAAAATGCTTGTGGTGGTGCCTTAGTAACTGTTGGCTATGGGCACCAGAGATGAAGATTTGACCCTGCGCTGCTCCAATGGATTGTAACTAACCAATAATACACAGGGTCTTTATACAAAGGTGAGTTATTGTGTTAAATTATACTTTAGGGCCAGTGTCTCTTTAACCAGTTGTTAGTATACATTGCATGTCAAGCTCTCTGGGAGCCAAGAGGTTAAAATATTGCCACTTCAGAGTATCCTAGTATTGGATGTATAGCTGCTCACAGAGCGCACAGGGCCTGTCCTGATCTTTCACAGCTGATAGAGTCTGACTGCCCCTTCTCTGGGAGAAAAGTGGTTCAAGCAGACAGCAGAGTCCGCCAGCCCTCGGAGCACTGCATCTTCCATACACACAAAGCATTCCCTCCAACACCCCCACCTTCCACCACCCCACTCTGCACCCGCAGGAGAGATCATTTCCATTGAACAGATGTTGGATGTCAGAGTGAGTCACTGTTACAGAGTGAGACACAGCGCATATTACAGCACTACACCAAGCTTGCTGTAGCAGCCAGGGTGCACCTAATGGCAGGGTGGGGGCCAGGGAGAGTTTAACCCTTTTGTTTCCATCAGGTCATTTCTTTTTTTTTTTTTTCATTTCACAGTTTTATATCACCATGTAGTGATGTAATAACATAAAACATAAAGAGATCATTGTCATACCATGAGGAATCACTAGGCAGAACTTTGTTATATCATGGGGAGCACCAAGGGTGAGATATTAGGGGCTAAAGCCCTGACTATTCTTTGTTAGAGCCCTAAATGTGCACTGTGACATTATGGCAAGCTAGATTTCTACTTATTCTTAAAAGATCACTAAACACCTTGTACTTACAATACACTTTTGTTGGGCTGCTATAAAAAAATCATATCAGTCAAGTATAAACATTTTTAAAACAATTAAACATCTCGTTTGCTGCAATTGTTTTTCAATAGTCAAAGTCCACCTAACTCTTGCCTTATTTGGGGGAGCTTGAGTCTGCTGCTGACAAGGCTAGCCACAGTCATTATGCTGGTATAAAGCTCATTGTTTTCAGTTATATCTGTTATAGCCAATTAAGGACAGACACATTATGTAGCAGGGTTAGCCTTGGTAAGTCTGCAGTGGGCCTTAGAATGAGAAAAGTCACTATTTTCAGAACTAAATTACATGAAAAGGGACCAAAATAAATAACAAACATATTTTGAAAAGTAGTTTTTTATGCAAAACTAAACCGACAAAAGTATTGTATACTTTAAATTGTGCTTTATAATACCAAGTGTGTTACAAAAAGTGCTGCTTTAGCACCTGTAAGTGGCCCCTGGTGCCCATCTGACAGTTACTGATTCTTATGCATCAGGTCCAGTGAGAGATACTCTTGTGCATGGCACATTCCCACCAATCAGATTCAGTGTAAGTTCTGAGCACCATGCGCCAATGTCAGATTTAAAAAAGGCAATTTGTTTTAAGTACAGTGTGTTGCAAGTTGCTTTACAGCAGTATACTGGAACTGCTTTTGTGTGCCCCCTTTAAGGAGGTATTAAAGGGACATTCTACTTGAAAATTGTTATTGTCTAAAAAGATAGATAATCCCTTTCCCTTTTCCCTAGTTTTGCATAACCAACACGGTTATATTAATAAACTTTTTACCTCTATGATTACCTTGTATCTAAGCCTCTGCAGACTACCCCTTATCTCAGTTCTTTTTGACAGACATGCAGTTTAGCTAATCAGTGCTGACTCATAAATAACTCCACGGAAGGTAGTACAATGTTATCTATATAGCACACATGATCTAGCACTGTCTAGCTGTGAAAAGCTAATAAAATGCACTGAGATAAGACGGGACCTTCAAAAGTTTCTAAATTAGCATATGAGCCTGCCTAGTTTTAACTTTCAACAAAGAATACCAAGAGAACAAAGCAAATTTGATGGTAAAAGTAAATTGGAAAATTGGAAAGTTCCCTATCTGAATCATCAAAGTTTAATATTCTCCGTGTTACTTTTTTTTTTTATTTTTTACATTTCTTACAAACTTCACTCTTAGATGAATGAAGCAGATTTAAAACACCTTGTGGTTTCCATGATTGACTTTCAATCAATAACCACATGAATTTATAAGGAGGATCCATTCCTTCTCATTTGTAGTTTTAGACTATTATATTATTGTGTTTTTTTTTCTTATATGATTGTTTTTTTCTTATATTATTGTGTTTTTTTCTTTGTTTTTTGTGTGTAGACAACTTGATAGACATTGCTAGTGACTGTAGCTTAAAGTGGCATAAATAAAATGCCAGTTTATTTCTATTATGAAATTTGTTTTGTTCTTTTTGCATCCTTTATTGAGCAGCATACCTACAAAGGCTCAGGATCAGCAATGTACTACTGGGGCTAGGTGCTGATTGGTGGCTGCACATATATGTCTCTTGTCATTGGTTCATCAGATGTGTTCTGCTAGTTCCATCTAGAGTAAAATAAATTGTTTTGCAGTTGTTATCTGATAAAGCCAATTAGTGAAATAAATGTAACCGGGTTAGCCTTAAAAAGTCAGCAGGGTGCATTTCAAGTTCTGATAATTAGAAATTAATCAACATTAAGAGCTAAAGTATATGGAAAGGGGGCAAAATAAATAATGAAAATACAGTTTTTACACTACACAAAACTAAACATTTTATATAAAAATCTCAAGTGTTTACTGTACCTTTAAATGGAATTTCAGCTTTCCTATCTTCCTGATCGGGATTTAAAGGATTACTTTCTGTTATAATTTTTAAGCTAAACAACTAACATATTAAAGTTAATAAACATTAATTAAAACCTACTGACCTATATTTTCTCCAAAACGAAGTTTCATAACGTTCTAAAAGTTATATCTTTTATTCGCCAATGATGTCACGTTATCCTGCCCACTATTTTCAGCACTGCATGTTCAAAATACTTAAACCAATAACTTTGTGTTTAAAGCGCCAATTTGAAAGCTAGGTATTGTAAACGGATTGGTACAGAGCAAAGGATACCCACGGAGTGGGTTTGGAAAACAATTAAATTTGCAGACAAGATTTCTGATATACGGTAGAGATATGTTAATGAAATGCTATTGATAAAAAGCGTATTTGGGGTAGTTAGTTAGTAACAGGCATAGAAAATATTTACTTACAGTGGCCCTTTAACAATTTACCATTCTGTCTTGTTAACTGGCAATAAAGATCATTTGCACCGATTTTTACAGTAAACAGAAGTATCTAGCGCGTCCAATGCGTTTACCTTACAAGACATGGCGGCAGTTATGACTAATACCCTCACAGAGGTATTGTCCAAACTGCCAGGGTTACAAGGAAAGCGAGACAGCTCTGGGGCTAGAACAAATACAGAGCTTTTTGACACTTTAGTAGCTATGTCCGCTATACCCTCACAATGCTCCGAAGCCGTGGCAAGGGAGTTGCTATCTGAGGGTGAGATTTCAGATTCAGGGAAGACGTTACTTCAGTCCGATTCTGAAATGACAGCCTTTAAATTTAAGCTTGAACACCTCCGCTTATTGTAAATCTATGGATTGGCCTCAGCGCCTGATGGGAACCTTTAAGCCTGGGGGCGGGTAGCTCCTAGCAGTTACCCAGAAATTGTACTGAAAAGGTGATAGAGCCCAGGCGCCTACCCTAGGAAGGCTAGGTTTGAGTAATATATAACCAAATCTAGGCTAAAAATGACTTTTAATACATTCCACATATAAATAAAATCGAAGTACAATAGGTATAAGCAATGAACAACAGTCGCTTTAAGAACAATATTAAAAAACAGTATTTAAAAACAATATAAAAGCACAATAAATTATACTTCATTTTTAGCCAAGATTTGGTTATATATTACTCAAACCTAGCCTTCCTAGGGTAGGCGCCTGGGCTCTATCACCTTTTCACCTCCGCTTATTGCTCAGGGAGGTTTTAGCGACTCTGGATGACTGTGACCCCATTGTAGTTCCAGAGAAATTGTGTAAAATGGACAAATACTTTGCAGTGCCTGTTTACACTGATGTTTTTCCAGTCCCTAAGAGGTTTTCGGAAATTATTACTAAGGAATGGGATAGACCAGGTGTTCCGTTCTCTCCCCCTCCTGCTTTTAAAAATATGTTTCCCATAGATGTCGCTATACAGGACTCGTGGCAGACAGTCCCTAAGGTGGAGGGTGCTGTTTCTACCCTAGCTAAGCGTACAACTATCCCCGTCGATGACAGTTGTGCTTTCTTAGATCCTATGGATAAAAAATTGGAGGGTCTCCTTAAGAAAATTTTTATCCATCAAGGTTTTATTCTCCAGCCTCTTGCATGCATTGCCCCAGTTACTGCTGCAGCGGCTTTTTGGTTCGAGTCTCTTGAGGAGGCTCTACAGGTGGAGACCCCGTTAGATGATATTTTAGACAGGATTAAAGCTCTCAAGTTAGCTAATTCCTTTATTTCTGACGCCGTTTTTCATCTAACCAAACTAACGGCTAAGAATTCCGGTTTTGCTATTCTGGCGCGCAGGGCGCTATGGCTTAAGTCCTGGTCAGCAGACTTTACTTCAAAGTCTAAGCTTCTTAACATCCCCTTCAAAGGACAGACCCTATTCGGGCCAGGCCTGAAGGAGATAATTTCTGATATTACTGGAGGAAAAGGTCACGCCCTTCCTCAGGATAGGTCCAATAAATTAAGGACCAAACAGAATAATTTTCGTTCATTTCGAAACTTCAAGAGTGGCGCAGCTTCAGCTTCCTTTAATACAAAACAAGAGGGAAATTTTGCCCAGTCCAAACCAGTCTGGAGACCGAACCAGGCTTGGAACAAGGGGAAGCAGGCCAAAAAAAAAGACAGCATGAAGGAGTAGTCCCCGATCCGGGACCGGATCTAGTAGGGGGCAGACTTTCTCTCTTCGCCCAGGCTTGGGCAAGAGACGTCCAGGATCCCTGGGCATTAGAGATTGTTTCCCAGGGATATCTTCTGGACTTTAAAGCTTCATCTCCAAAGGGGAGATTTCATCTCTCACAATTATCTGTAAACCAGATAAAGAGAGAGGCATTCTTACGTTGTGTTCAAGACCTACTAATTATGGGAGTGATCCACCCAGTTCCAAGGGAGGAACAGGGTCAGGGCTTCTATTCAAATCTGTTTATAGTTCCCAAAAAAGAGGGAACTTTCAGACCAATCTTGGATCTCAAGATCCTAAACAAATTTCTCAGAGTCCCATCCTTCAAGATGGAGACTATCCGAACCATCCTCCCTATGATCCAGGAGGGTCAATATATGACTACCGTGGACTTAAAGGATGCTTATCTCCACATTCACGAGATCATCATCAGTTCCTCAGGTTCGCCTTCTTAGACAGGCATTACCAGTTTGTGGCTCTTCCCTTTGGGTTAGCCACGGCACCAATAATCTTTACAAGGGTTCTAGGGTCCCTACTGGCGGCTCTAAGGCCACGGGGCATAGCGGTGGCTCCTTACCTAGACGACATTCTGATACAGGCGTCGACTTTTCAAATCGCCAAGTCCCATACGGACATTGTTCTGGCATTTCTGAGGTCTCATGGGTGGAAGGTGAACAAAGAAAATAGTTCTCTCTCCCCTCTCACAAGAGTTTCCTTCCTAGGAACACTGATAGATTCAGTAGAAATGAAATTTTTTCTGACAGAGGTCAGGTTATCAAAGCTTCTAACTTCCTGCCAAGCTCTTCATTCCACTTCTCGGCCGTCAGTGGCTCAGTGTATGGAAGCAATCGGCCTAATGGTAGCGGCAATGGACATAGTTCCGTTTGCCCGCCTACATCTCAGACCACTGTAACTTTGCATGCTCAATCAGTGGAATGGGGACTACACAGATTTGTCCCCTCTGCTAAATCTGGATCAAGAGACCAGGGATTCTCTTCTCTGGTGGTTATCTCGGGTCCATCTGTCCAGGGGAATGAGTTTCCGCAGGCCAGAGTGGACTATAGTGACGACAGATGCCAGCCTTCTGGGCTGGGACGCAGTCTGGAACTCCCTGAAGGCTCAGGGTTCATGGACTCAGGAGGAAGCCCTCCTTTCGATAAACATTCTGGAACTGAGAGCGATATTCAATGCTCTTCAGGCTTGGCCTCAACTAGCTGCGGTCAGGTTCATCAGATTTCAGTCGGACAATATCACAACTGTAGCCTATATCAACCATCAGGGGGGAACAAGAAGCCCCCTGGCAATGTTGGAGGTTTCAAAGATAATTCAATGGGCAGAGGTCTTGCCATCTCTCAGCTATCCATATCCCAGGAGTAGAGAACTGGGAGGCGGATTTTCTAAGTCAGCAGACTTTTCATCCGGGGGAGTGGGAGCTCCATCCGGAGGTATTTGCCCAGCTGATTCAACTATGGGGCAAACCAGAACTGGATCTGATGGTGTTTCGTCAGAACGCCAAGCTTCCTTGTTACGGGTCCAGGTCAAGGGATCCCCAGGCAGCGCTGATAGATGCTCTAGCAGTGCCCTGATCCTTCAGCCTGGCTTATGTGTTCCCACCATTTCCTCTCCTCCCTCGTCTGATTGCCAAGATCAAGCAGGAGAGAGCTTCGGTGATTTTGATAGCACCTGCTTGGCCACGCAGGACTTGGTATGCAGATCTGGTGGACATGTCATCCTTTCCACCATGGACTCTGCCGCTGAGGCAGGACCTTCTACTCCAAGGTCCATTCAAACATCCAAATCTAATTTCTCTGCGGCTGACTGCTTGGAGATCGAACGCTTGATTTTATCAAAACGTGGTTTCTCCGAGTCGGTCATTGATACCTTGATTCAGGCTCGAAAGCCTGTCACCAGGAAAATCTATCATAAGATATGGTGTAAATATCTTCATTGGTGTGAATCCAAGGGTTACTCATGGAGTAAGGTCAGGATTCCTAGGATATTATCCTTTCTCCAAGAAGGATTGGAGAAGGGATTGTCAGCTAGTTCCTTAAAGGGACAGATTTCTGCTCTGTCTATTCTTCTGCACAAGCGTCTGGCAGATATTCCAGACGTTCAGGCGTTTTGTCAGGCTTTAGTTAGAATCAAGCCTGTGTTTAAACCTGTTGCTCCGCCATGGAGTTTAAATTTAGTTCTTAAAGTTCTTCAAGGGGTTCCGTTTGAACCTCTGCATTCCATAGATATCAAGCTTTTATCTTGGAAAGTTCTGTTTTTGGTAGATATCTCTTCGGCTCGAAGAGTTTCAGAGTTATCTGATCTTCCATGCAGATAAGGTAGTTTTGCGTACCAAACCTGGGTTTCTTCCTAAGGTGGTATCTAATAAGAATATCAATCAGGAGATTGTTGTTCCGTCACTGTGTCCTAATCCTTCTTCAAAGAAGGAACGTCTATTACACAATCTTGATGTGGTTCGTGCTTTAAAGTTTTATTTACAAGCTACTAAGGATTTTCGTCAAACATCTGCATTGTTTGTTGTCTACTCTGGACAGAGGAGAGGCCAAAAGGCTTCGGAATCTTCTCTTTCTTTTTGGCTGAGAAGCATAATCCGTTTAGCTTATGAGACTGCTGGCCAGCAGCCTCCTGAAAGAATTACAGCTCATTCCACTAGAGCGGTAGCTTCCACATGGGCTTTTAAAAATGAGGCCTCTGTTGAACAGATTTGTAAGGCGGCGACTTGGTCTTTGCTTCATACTTTTTCTAAATTCTACAAATTTGATACTTTTGCTTCCTCGGAGGCTATTTTTGGGAGAAAGGTCTTGCAGGCAGTGGTGCCTTCCGTTTAAGTTCCTGCCTTGTCCCTCCCTTCATCCGTGTCCTAAAGCTTTGGTATTGGTATCCCATAAGTAATGGATGAACCCGTGGACTGGATACACCTTACAAGAGAAAACAAAATTTATGCTTACCTGATAAATTTCTTTCTCTTGTGGTGTATCCAGTCCACGGCCTCCCTGTCACTTTAAGGCAGGTGTTTTTTATTTTTAAACTACAGTCACCACTGCACCCTATAGTTTCTCCTTTTTTCTTGCTTGTCTTCGGTTGAATGACTGGGGGTGGCAGTTAGGGGAGGAGCTATATAGACAGCTCTGCTGTGGGTGTCCTCTTGTAGCTTCCTGTTGGGAAGGAGAATATCCCACAAGTAATGGATGAACCCGTGGACTGGATACACCACAAGAGAAAGAAATTTATCAGGTAAGCATAAATTTTGATTTTCTAAGCATAGTTCTGAGGTTATCCCCCCCCCCCCCCCCCCCGCTGCTATGATTAAATCTGACTTTCATTGCATTCCAGTGCTGACCTGTTTGCACATGTGCAGTATCTCTCCTTCATATACCTGCAGTGTAACCTAGGTTCCAATATGGCGGGATTAGGTTTATTTTTTTTATTTTTGATAATTTGGTTTATTATTTTATGTAATGTTAGAATTTTTTATTTTTTGTAATCTTAGATTAATTTAATCTTAGTTTTTTTTTATTTTTTAAGTAATGTTAGCTTTTTTATTTTAATTGTTTGTAATTTAGTATTTTTTAATTTAGGTAATTGGGATTAATTTAGGGGGTGTTAGGTTAGGGGGTTTAGTAATTAGTTATTTTCATTGTGGGGAGTTGGTGGATTAGGGGTTAATAGATGTATTAGGCTTGTTGCGATGTGGGTTAATGGCGGATTAGGGGTTAATAGGTTTATTAAGTTTATTGCGTTGGTGGTGGATGACGGTTTAGGGGTTAATCATTTTAATAGGTACTTTGTGATATAGGTGAATGGCGGATTAGGGGTTAATAGTTTATTAAGGTATATAGCCTTGGGGTTGGTGGATTAGGCGTTAATCGGTTAATTAGATGTTTTGCGATGTGGGGGCTGCGGATTAGGGGTAAATATAGTTTATTAGTTATTGCGGTGGGGGTTGGGGGTTGACAGGTAGATAGCTATTGGTGTTAGTTTTTTCAGGATGTAGATAGATATTGCACATGCGTTAGGTGTTAGCTACTATTTTCAGGGGGTTACGGTGCTCACATACTCAGTGCTGCGCCTGCGGCAAGGTGAAAATGGAGTAACATTTCTTCATATTCGCCGCATAAGTCCTTGCGCTAAATATGTGATACCGATTTGGGATGCGGTTCTATGTTAGCTTATGGGAGTCAGGCGACAGGTGAAATATACGCACCGCATTTATATGTGGCACCGTATATGTGATACCAAAACAGCGTAAAAACCGACATCGCCGGCTTTTGCGAACAACGTAGCATATGTAATCTTGCCCCTAGTGTGACAAATTAAGATATAAAATACACTCATACATCCATCAGCTAACTGAGTAATATAAACACTTTCTAACTTACTAATATCTAACGGTTCTAACCAATAACCTTTCGTTTGATTCATATTAATGTGTCGTTGTTCATCTTTACATCTATCTATCTAAATAATATAAATATACAAGTACATATATTTCTCTCCCCTCTGCCCGCCCCGTTGTGTTGTTGCTCAGAGCATAGTATATAGCAGTGTGTCTGAGCTTGGCGCACCCCTCACCAGCTTGGTGGTTAGCAGTAATTATTGGGCTGGGGGCAACTGAGCGTTGCCATATGTTCTAGCTAGGGTTGACGGCCTGGGGTGGCACAGGGGGGCCCGCCCTTATCAGCCTGTCACTGCTCATTCCCTGCCTGGTTGGTAGTGCTTGCAGAAGCCACAACTGCGTATCTCTCACCCACCCTGATATATATGTGCAAGAATTAATAACCTGTCAGGCGACTGGGAAATCGTAGGTAACTCTTCAGAAGCAAAATGTTTTAATAATATGTGTTACTTGCATATCAAGCAAATAGCATGATATATATATATATATATCACCACCATCTCCATCAATACACAGTTCCTGTTTAAAGGGATATTAAAGGCATTTCATAATGCATCATGGCATTTTTTTTCTTTTTTTTATTGTAAAACAGATGTTCTTAGGTCAAGAAAAAACCCCCACTGTTTTAGGCTTGTGGTGTGCGCCACTTTGCACCAATAGAGCTTTTTTGAGTCTTGCTTTTTTACCTATGAGCTTATACCACATAGACCATTATTGCACCTTCTATTGGTTTCAAAATCAAAATAATCTGTTTTAAATTCACTTTTGTTTTCTAGTATGTTGTGTACCTATTGCTCCATATGCACAACAAAATGTTAAAGGGACAGTCTACCATATTGTTATTGTTTTAAAAGATAGATAATCCCTTTATAACCCATTCCCCAATTTTGCATAACCAACACAGCTATATAAATATACTTTTTACCTCTGTGATTACCTTGTATCTAGGAACCTTCTTCCAGCCCCTGATCACATGACTGTGACTGTTTATTATCTATTGTCTTACATTTAAAAAATATTTGTATCATAAGATCACAGTACTGATAAATTCCTCCTTAGTTCAGACCCTTTGCGATTCTAGAACTTATGAGGTGGTAAAAAGACAACACCCATATTATATATATAACTCTTTGCAGCTCCACAGGGCTCCTACACGTGTGTTTGGAGATGCATAGCCCCCCCCCCCCCCCCCATTGAACAACCACTGGTTCAGAACACTACGTTATTCAATTTGGAGAAACAAAGGGTCAAAGTAAATAATTAGAGCACTGCCTTTTAGACCCTAAGGTGGACAAACAAGACTGATGGGGTCTATATGTCTCTAATACTGAGCAATATCCTGAAAGTAAGAGTTTTAAAACTGAAAAAAAACATATTTACCTTATAGGAATGTCCTGCTTTAACACTTTTGGAGAGCACCGAAGGCACCACAGCCTTCATTTTGTTTCTACTGCCCCCTGAATGCGCGCTTCTGTGGTATAACCTCATGATTAGCTGCAAGTAGGGTTACCACCTCGGCCATGTTATTCTGGACACTTATGAGTTATACATGCTGCAGGGTGTGCAGAGGGGAACATGAATAGTGCTGTTTATTGTCACTATTTGTGTGCTGTCCAGGGCTGAAATTCATGTTCCTCCCTGCACACCCTGCAGCATGTGTAACTCATAAGTGTCCAGGAAAACATGGCTGAGGCGGCAACCTTAGCTGCCAGTAGGTGTGCCTGCAAATCGTGAGCCATAGCAAACTAACTTAGACAACTTTGCAGCAGTTTGCAACAAAACTTAGGCTACAGAATGCGGATTTCCTTTTAAACAAAAGTTTGACAGCAAAAATAAAATTTTAAAGTGAAAGCAAACAAAATAAATAATAAATGTATGCTGCAAAATTGGTTTCATTTTTGTTCATTCATTCATTTATTGAGAGTTCAGCAATATCTGTTTAACGGCTTATGTGACTCCCACAGCTTAGCTCTATTACATTGCATGTTGAAGTCTAGCTCCGACTATATTCCAGTACTGATGTGTTTGCGCATGTGCAGTAACTCTTCTTCAGATACCTACGGTGTAACCTAAGTTCCAAAATGGCTGCACCCATGATTAAAGGCAAGTGCATGAATTGTATTAAATGTAGAAATGCTGACAAAGTCCAGTACAGCATGCAAGGGGTTAAACACAAGAGGAGATTAAAAACAAATACAGTTCATACTAGAAATGCTGACAAAGTCCAGTACAGTATGCAAGGGGTTAAACACAAGAGGAGATTAAAAACAAATACAGTTCATACTAGAAATGCTGACAAAGTCCAGTACAGTATACACAGGACTAATCGGGCACACAAGAACACAATGAGGTACAACAGCAACAAATCAAGTACAAGAATATCCAGCAATATGACAAGGACCACTCAGGAAGTAGGTACAAGAGACAGTTCTTTTGGCACCAAAGATATATGTTTCGGCCACCATGAGGCATTTCAGCAGGAAACGGGATACTCACCTGCCGACCATGTTGTCATCAGATTGGCGGTATTACAGCACTGTATCCATAAATATAATCAAAGGTTCGTCAAAATACCTACACTTTCATAAAAAATATACATTCATTTTTGTTCAGCCTAGAGGGATTTTGTAATGCAAAAATGACATGCTCTAATTATACCAAAAATATTTATTGCACAATTTGCAACGTTACAGGCACTTGCCAGATCCTTCCTCAGAAAAACACACATTTACCAGCTATTATTTGTATGCATTCAACTATGGACAGAATTTATTTTCTGAATTTGAATAAAAATGATGATAAATAAAGGAAGACAGCCAGAAGTTCATACATTAAACTAAAGGGGCAGTAGAGCCAATTAATAATGTATAAGTTGTATGTTAAATCTATCAAATTAACATGTTCTTTCCTGTTTGGAATAGTCTCTTGCTTAGTTGCTTAATCTGAAGTCACTTGATTTGTACTGCAGGCAGCTGGAGTGTGAAGCTGGGGTTAGGGTCATATCTGGACATCTCAGTGACAGCCAGTTAGCTGCACTTCTTGTTGGAATTTGAATCAGCTTTTGTACCGGGGAGGGGGGAGGAGGGGAATAAAATTATGTTTGTATTTTTAGTACACTGGTCATAAAATATTAATAGATGCTGCTGTATATTTAAAGTTTGTCTAGAAATCATAATACAAATATTCATTTAGAACATATACTTCCTTTATTCCACAAATTTACCTTGAGCAGAAGTGATTTTTCTGGAGGAGTAAAAGGTATATAAAACATCAATACAAAAATTCTCTAATGCATTAGAGGATTTACGTTCGCATTATTGCATGAAAAGAACTCAGTATTTGCCACTGCAAAAAGGTAAAACACATTTTGTTTTACAACTGTTTTTTTTAAATGTATTTCATTTCATGAACTTTATGTCAATTTCAGTATGTTGGGCGCACAATCAGATCTGTCAAAGATAGGATACTGGAACAATCACTCAATGCTGAGAACCCAAATGTTAATACTGTAATTGCAAATCATTTAAAAGAATTCCATCTGGGTGTTACTACCTATTTTAGATTCCAGGGTACTGAGTATGTTAAAAGACCATTGAGGGTTGGTGATAGGCAGTAACTTCTTGACTGTAGGGTGGTGTTTTTTGGATATTTAGGGCGCAATCCGATATATACGGCGCAGGTTTTGGCGCAAGCGTGGAAACCTGCGCTGCCCGTAGTTTCAGCTCGCAACTCGAGCTATCACATATACGGCGCCGTCAGATGCTAAAGTGCCGTAAGTCTGCCAAACTAGCGATGTCCAGAAATCTGCGTAAGTATAAATTTCTGGAGTCGCCAGTGACTTACGGTACTTTAGAAACTGCCGCCGCCTACTAAAACTTACTAAAATATGAAATCACCCGTAACTGTCTAACACGCCTCCCAACACTAGCCCAACACGTATATATCCCTCTATCCGCAATCCCCCCTCTCACTCCTAACAATAAATATATTAACCCCTAAACCGCCGCTCCCGGACCCCGCCACCAGCTACATTAACTATATTACCCCTTAATATGATCCCCCTACACCGCCGCCACCTATTTTAACTATATTACCCCCTAATGTGAGCCCCCTACCCCGCCGCCACCTACATTATATGTACTACCCCCTAATCTGACCCCCTTACACGGCCGCCACCAATATTAAAATTATTAACCCCTAATCTAATCCCCCTACACCGCCGCCACCTATATTAAATGTCTAACCCCCTATTGTGATCCCCCTACACCGCCGCCGCCCACCTACATTAAAATTATTAACCCCTAATGTGAGCCCCCTACCCCGCCGCCATCTATATTCAAATTATTACCCCCTAATATGAGCCCCCTACCCCGCCGCCACCTATTTTAACTACATTACCCCCTAATCTAATCCCCCTACACCGCCGCCACCTATTTTAACTATATTACCCCCTAATCTAATCCCCCTACACCGCCACCACCTATAATAAATGTCTTACCCCCTAAAATACTAAAATGTCCCTACCCTAAACTAAATTACAAATAGCCCTGAAAAGGGCCTTTTTAAGTGGCATTGCCCCAAAGTAACCAGCTCTATTACCAGCCCTTAAAGGGGCCTTTTGCGGGGCATTGCCCCAAAGTAACCAGCTCTATTACCAGCCCTTAAAGGGGCCTTTTGCGGGGCATTGTCACAAAGTAATCAGCTATTTTACCTGTAATCTAATCCCCCTACACCGCCGCCACCTATATTAAATATATTAACCCCTAATCTAATCCCCCTACACCGCCGCCACCTATATTAAATATATTAACCCATAATCTGACCCCCCTACACCGCCGCCACCTATATCGAATATATTAACCCCTAATCTGACCCCCCTACACCACCGCCACCTATATTAACTATATAATTATATTAGGGTTAATATAGTTATTATATTATATATATTATTAATATATTAACTATATTAACCCTATCTAACCCTAACACCCCTAACTTGTAGCAATAAATCTAAATAATATTAATCTTATTAACTAGGTACAATAGCTATTAAATAGTTAATAACCTAGTTAAAATAATTACCAATTTACCTGTAAAATAAATCCTAACCTAAGTTACAAATACATCTACACTATCAATAAATTAATTCAATAAACTACAATTATCTAAACTAAAATATAATTAAATACACTAAACTAAATTACAAAAAAAACAAACACTAAATTACAAAAAATAAAAAAAGATTACAAGAATTTTAAGCTAATTACACCTAATCTAAGCCCCCTAATAAAATAACAAAGCCCCCCAAAATAAAAAAATGTCCCTACCCTAAACTAAATTACAAAAAGTAATCAGCTCTATTACCAGCCCTTAAAAGGGCCTTTTGTGGGGCATTGCCCCAAAGTAATCAGCTCTTTTACCTGTGAAAAAAAAGAACAACCCCCCCCATTACAACCCACCACCCACACACCCCTACTCTAAAACCCACCCTATCCCCCCTTAAAAAAAACTAAGTCTAACCCCCAAGTGCTCCTTACCTGTCCTGAAGACCGGCGGAGAAGGTCCTGTTCCAGGCAGAAAAGTCTTCTTCCAAGCGGCGACCTCTTCTTCTTCCATTCTATTGGCTGATTAGAATAGCCAATAGAATTACAGTAGCTCTTATTCTATTGGCTATTCAAATCAGCCAATAGAATTAAAGTAGCTTTTATCCGATTGGCTGATTTGAATTTGAAGGCTCAAATCAGCCAATAGGAATTAAAAGGACGCCATTTTTAATCGCGTACCTTGAATTCCGATTCAGTGTACAGCGGCGATCGTATGAAGAGGATCCTCCACGCTCCATGGCTCCGGTCTTCAGTTCCAGCGTCGTCGATCTTCAGTTCCTGCATCGCCAGTCTTCAGTTCCAGAGAGGACGGTCTTCAGCTCCGCAGTCATCGATCTTCAACTCCTCCGCTCCGCGCCGTTTGGTTCCTGGAAGAAGAAGAGGTCGCTGCCTGGAAGAAGACTTCTCCGCCTGGAACAGGACCTTCTCCGCCGGTCTTCAGGACAGGTAAGGAGCACTTGGGGGTTAGACTTAGGTTTTTTTAAGGGGGGATAGGGTGGGTTTTAGAGTAGGGGTGTGTGGGTGGTAGGTTGTAATGGGGGGGGTTGTTCTTTTTTTTCACAGGTAAAAGAGCTGATTACTTTGGGGCAATGCCCCACAAAAGGCCCTTTTAAGGGCTGGTAATAGAGCTGATTACTTTTTGTAATTTAGTTTAGGGTAGGGACATTTTTTATTTTGGGGGGCTTTGTTATTTTATTAGGGGGCTTAGATTAGGTGTAATTAGCTTAAAATTCTTGTAATCTTTTTTTATTTTTTGTAATTTAGTGTTTGGTTTTTTTGTAATTTAGTTTAGTGTATTTAATTATATTTTAGTTAAGATATTTGTAGTTTATTGAATTAATTTATTGATAGTGTAGGTGTATTTGTAATATAGGTTAGGATTTATTTTACAGGTAAATTGGTAATTATTTTAACTAGGTAGCTATTGAATAGTTATTAACTATTTAATAGCTATTGTACCTAGTTAAAATAAATACCAAGTTACCTGTAAAATAAATATAAACCCTAAAATAGCTACAATGTAATTATTAATTATATTGTAGCTATCTTAAGGTTTATTTTATAAGTAAGTATTTAGTTTTAAATAGGAATATTTTAGTTAATAAGATTAATATTATTTAGATTTATTGCAATAATAATTAAGTTAGGGGTGTTAGGGTTAGATAGGGTTAATATAGTTAATATATATAATATAATAACTATATTAATTATTAACTATATTAATAATATATATAATAACTATATTAACTATATTAACCCTAATATAATTAGGGTTAATATAGTTAATATAGGTGGCGGTGGTGTAGGGGGGTCAGATTAGGGTTAATATATTTATTATAGGTGGCGGCGGTGTAGGTGGGTCAGATTAGGGGTTAATATATTTATTATAGGTGGCGGCGGTGTAGGGGGATTAGATTACAGGTAAAAGAGCTGATTACTTTGTGACAATGCCCCGCAAAAGGCCCTTTTAAGGGCTGGTAATAGAGCTGGTTACTTTGGGGCAATGCCCCGCAAAAGGCCCTTTTAAGGGCTGGTAATAGAGCTGGTTACTTTGGGGCAATGCCACGCAAAAAGCCCTTTTCAGGGCTATTTGTAATTTAGTTTAGGGTAGGGACAGTTTAGTATTTTAGGGGGTAATACATTTAATATAGGTGGCGGCGGTGTAGGGGGATTTGATTAGGGGTTAATACATTTAATATAGGTGGCGGCGGTGTAGGGGGATTCGATTAGGGGTTAATCATTTTAATATAGGTGGCAGCGGTGTAGGGGGATTAGATTAGGGGGTAATATAGTTAAAATAGGTGGCGGCGGGGTAGGGGGCTCACATTAGGGGGTAATAATTTTAATATAGATGGCAGCGGTGTAGGGGGATTACATTAGGGGTTAATAATTTTAATGTAGGTGTAGGGGGATCACATTAGGGGGTTAGACATTTAATGTAGGTGGCGGCGGGGTCCGGGAGCGGCGGTTTAGGGGTTAAACACTTTATTAGGGATTGCCGCGGGGGATCGCAGTTGACAGGTAGATAGACATTGCGCATGCGTTAGGTTTTATTTTGCAGGTAGTTTAGGGAGCTACGGGGCTCCAATACTCAGCATAAGGCTTACTACGCCTGCATTTTGTGGCGAGGTGAAAATGGAGTAAGATTTCTCCATTTTCGCCACGTAAGTCCTTGCGCTGTATATTGGATACCAAACTGCACTGGTTTGGTATACCTGTCTATGGGCCAAAAAACTACGGCCGAAGGCAGAAATATACGAGCGTAACTTCTAGGTTACGCCGTATATAGGATACCAAACCAGCACAAAATTTGGCGTCGCCAGCTTTTGCGGGCGACGCTGCATATCGGATCGGGCCCTTAAATTGTATACTAGACAACTGCAAGGTTTAGATAACGCATGGGATGTACAATTGTATTATTGATGCCTGCAGTATGTATAGGGTCAACCAGTTAAGTGGGAGAGGTTTGTGGAATGTTAATTAGTGGTAGGCTCTATAAATATGTGTAAAATGGGTAATATAATTTGAAGGACAAGAAAGAATAACAATGGCACTACAGGGGATGTGTCCTAATACCCTAATGATAAATGCCCTACAAATATAGGGAAAAGAAATAAACCATGGAGTAGAGGGGAGGACCGCGGTGCTGTACATATGGACAGAACTCTAGGGAAAAAGTGTGGAATGTTAATTGGTGGTAGTGGTATAAATATGTGTAAAATGGGTAATATAATTGTCTATGATAAAGTGCACGAACCATGGTTGACGCTGGTTGACGCTGGTTATGATAGTGGCTCTAGTGTTTGTTTGTTTTTTGTTGTTTTTTTAAATAAAGTGGCTTTGTTATATATATCCAATTATCACAGTGTGCAATGTTATTTGGAGTAATTTGGCATATATGTGTGGCTGATAATCACCAGTTGTATATACACAAACTTGCAAGCAATAGCATTTAGGAATTTTCATACTTCATCTTTATGTCCCTTTAAGGGAACATTCAAGTCATTTTATTCTTAAATCTAAAAGAGTGTATTTTAAAATGTATTCAATTTTGTTTTATTAGAGGAACATTCCCTGTCTTGAATAAAAATATTTTGGAGTGTGTCCCTAATAACTAATAGGAATGAAGTAAATTCTTGGTACATCACATACACAGATGAAATGAATCAACAAACAAGCTCTCATTGTAAATTATACATTTTAAATTAACACAACTTGGCTGATTTTTAATATTTGTGATTGTTCAGCCCATTTCTCATTATCTTTTCTGTTTATTAAATATAAATGTGACTACAGCATACAGTGAAATCTGATAAAAGAGATAGGAAAGTCAAAATTAAACTTGCATGATTCAGATAGAACATGTCATTTTAAGACACTTTGAAATTCACTTCTGTTTTCAAATGTGCTTTGTTCTCTTGGTATCCCTTGCTGAAATTGAATACGCACATATCCTATACTAGTGGAAGCTGCTGCTAATTGGTGCCTGCACACATTTATCTCTTGTGATTGGCTAACTAGATGGGTTCAGCTAGATGCCGGTAGTGCAATGCTGTTCCTTCAGCAAGGATAACAAGAGAATGAAGCAAATTTGATAGAAGTAAATTGGTAAGTTCTTTAAAATTGTATGTTCTATCCAAATAATGAAATAAAATTCAGGGGTTTCCTGTCCCTTTAAGTATTCAGAATAATTAGTTCCAAACTTCATATAAGTCCAAACTGATATAACATTTTAGAATAAATATAAAATATATGATGATCCGGAACAGAACACATACTGTTTGTGTCTGAATTTATTTTAGCCCATGAAACATTGAACTAACATGACATAGAAACTATGATTCCCCAGGTTTAATGAGCATTTTCTCCAAACCAGGCTAGGGACACTCTATACTATAACATGGATTTCTCTGTCATATTTCATGAAGATTAGTTCAGAAGATTTTTGCTGTAACCTTGTCTAAACATGTCCATCTCTCTACAGTCAAAAATGTGTTTTTACACAAATGAATAACTTAAACAACAATGAACCAATTTGCCAAAACAAATTTCAGCCAAAATCATTCATCCACTCAAAGGTTATAATGATATATATTGTAGCATTCTCACAGCTGCACTTAAGTATACAAATACTGTACTGTCAGGGTGCCAGGAATCAGACTGAGACGAGAAGTGCAAAAATAATCACACCTTTATTAATAGCAAAAAATAATAAAAAGTCCACAAGTCAAATAACAAGCCAGGAATCAAACCAGAGCTGGTAGTCAGACGAGCCGAGTCAGGAGCCAAAGCGAATAGTCAGACGAGCCGAGTCAGGAGCCAAAGCGAGTAGTCAGACGAGCCAGAATCAGGAACAAGGAGAACAGCAGAGTCAGGAACAAGCCAGGTAATACATAGGAGCTCTTACAAACAGGTCTGAGACAACGCAAGGGCAAAGCATACTGAACAGAGGCCCTTTATATAATAAGTGATGACATCACAATTCTGAGACTGCATCCTGACTCACACGGATGATGTACACCAGTCTGGC
The DNA here is from genome assembly GCF_027579735.1 of Bombina bombina. Lineage (NCBI taxonomy): Eukaryota > Metazoa > Chordata > Amphibia > Anura > Bombinatoridae > Bombina > Bombina bombina. Next base: position 50,063,341 of record NC_069509.1, read on the forward strand.
CATAAAAGAAAGTGCAGGAAATGAGCAGCATCACACAGTATGCACCAGAGTCAGCAAGAGAGGTGAGTAAAATGGCTTCCAGCAGCACATGGCAAACAAAACAGGGAAAAAACCCTGACAGTACCCTCCCCTCAACTACCCCTCCCCGCGGGAGGAAAAAAGGCTTATTGGGGTGCCGGTATACTGGTTACCCTGTCGGGTGCTGAGATGTTCACTTTGATAAGTGTTCGTATTTTCTGGTTGCCTCCTGTTTAGAAGACGGAGGGCTGCTTAGCAAGACTAAGAGGCCTAAGGGATATCTACCATGCCTAGCAGGGTCCACCTTCCGGTTTTCTACCTTTGAGGGGTTTTTTTTATGCATGAGTTTTCTTCATTCCCATCGGGTTTGGAGGTTGGATGACCTCTAGGCGTCAGGGGTACAAGTTGGATAGCGTTTTTGTTTTCCATATGGTAGCGCTGGATGTCTAAATTTTGTGGCTAGTGTCTGGCACCTCTCGTAGGTTGCCAGGGCTACTTAACCCCTTCTTGGGGGTCGGGTCATCAGGGTTTGGAAGTTTGGTTTTCTTCCTTTACTTTCTCCTTTAATATGATGCGCTCTTCCATAGGAGTGCAGGGGTCGGGGGGTTTTCCCCTTTGTTTCCCCGGTTTCTCCCTTGGTCGACTTGTCTGCCAGGAGTTGTGAGGCTCCCATGTAGTTTCCTGTGAGGTGCAGGATTTATGGGAGACTGATCCTGTGAGGATCTTTGATGATATTGTCATCTTTCATCCCTCGGATTGGTTTGGTGCCTGTCCCTTGTACCCCGTGGTCGGTAGAGAGGGGTGTTCCCTTTGACTCTCTAAGAAATCTTACTTCGTGGGTTTCAGCAAGGGGTCCGGGTTCAGGTGGCACCTTCAGGTACTGCCCTCTTACTTGACCTGGTAGGATGTCTCCTTAGATCTTTGGTCTGAATCTCTTTTGAGAAGGCCATGTTTCATGGTCATTGGGATGCGAGAGTGCTCTGCTGGGTGCTCTCCTCCGTCTGAGATCACTGAATGGTCTTCAGGGGGTTATGGCCATATCCTTGTCTGTGGTTTTGGATCCGGTTCTGGATCGTTCCTAGGGAAACCAGCTGCAGCTCTTTACACCTTGAATGTGTGTTCCATTCTGTTTAAGGTTCATGCCTGGGTGCAACCTCTGCTTGTCCCTCCAGGGACGAGTTGGTATCTGTCTGAGGGCTAGTTTTGCTGTCTCTCAGGAGAGATTTTACGGTTGTTGTCAGGCGACTACTATTCCACCTTGATGTGGGCTTGTGGTCGTTGGTTTCACCTGAGCCATCAGGTATCTTATCTATGGTTTTACCATTTCTCCCTTCTCTTCGCCATGTCTATGGCTGGGGTAGCGGTTTCTTTGCGTTTGACCCCCTACGGGGAGGTCGTTGAGGTGGTACAGTTTCCTTGAGGCCTCATAGGTCCTTCTCTTCTTGTTCCGAGGTTTTCTCCCTCCTTTTCTGCAAGAGGTCCTAGGGCTGGATTCTGGTACTGGGATGCTGTAGTCAGTGTCCTATCTCCCTTGTTGGGGAGTGGTCCTTCTTAGAAAGGGAGCTGCGTCCAGGTGCTGGTTGTCCATTTAAAAATCTGGATCCTGAGCTCTATGTCTGCCCTGACAAGCTATTGGATGCCAGCCAGAATTGTTCTCCCGTGGGTTCGTTCCTTTCAGGCCCCCCCTTTGTTTTTTTGCCCTTGAGAGGTGGTCTGGAGATGTCTTCTTAATCGGACGTTGCCAATTCTTTGAACTGGGTCTGTTACCTCGGAGGGGTGGTCGGGAATCTGGCTGCGCTGTTGAGTTTTGTGTGCTCCAGTTGCTACAGGTCTAAGTGGCCTATGGGTTATCTCCCAGTCTAAGAGCTTAGAGTTGGAAGTTCGAATCCTACTGTGGCAGCTCTCTGACCTTATTCCTGCCTTCGGTGGGGGGCACGGTCCTTTGCTTGTTGCATAGGCTACTGGTGTGGGACGCTCTTCTATTCTCTGGTTCCTAGACGAGAGTTGTCATCATTATTTTGACATTCTCTGTGGGATGGTCTCCCACGTTGGCTAGGGTCAGCTTTGCTGGCTTAAGGCTGAGTTTGCGAGTTCTTGTTCAGAGGGGGCGACGTATTTTCATGTGCTAGCCTTTTTTCTCTGATAGGATAATCATCCTTGTCTGCTAGATCCAAATTGCTTCGGGTTATAGAGGTTTCCTATCTACGTTGTCTAGTTTAGTTACTGTGTTGCTAGACTAGGGTACAGGAGTAGCTTGTGGCTTCTTTGTAGATCAATGAGTCGTGAGGATAAACCTTTGGGGTTCTCGGGATTGCACCTTTCGGTGTAGTATTGATCTCTGGTCCTGATCTTCTTAGGGAGTTCTCCTCTGGGTGGTTGTCTTCGTACCTAGGGTTCGCTTTAGTCGTGTTGAGGTTTCTTCCTTAGTCCGTGGTCCTTTAGATTCTTGGGTCCTCAGTTTTTCTTTTTCCCCCTTGGGGGTAGGTGAAGGCTCTTCCTTTGGGTTGAGGGTTAGTTCTGTTGGTCAGGATGCCCACGGGACTTGGCTCCTTGGGGGCTTTTTTTGCTCAATGTATCTAGGGATTTGAGTGGTCTCTAGCCCGGCCTTGTAGGTTGTTCAACTGATGGACAGTTACTAGGTCCTTTCAGGTTTTTAACCTCTTTTTTTGTAGGGTTCTGGGTTTTTTTCAGGCTGTGGTGCCCTTTGAAGGGGCCTCCTTCTGTACCCGCCTTTTTGTTGCATTCAGTATCCTCTATAGCTTGGGTATTGTTTTCCCAAAAGTAATAAACGCAGCTGTGGACTCTTCCCGTTTAAGAAGAAAATCTTAAATTATGCTTACCTGATAATTTTCTTTTCTTCTGATGGGAAGAGTCCACAGCTGCAGTCATTACTTTTGGGAAATAAGAACCTGGTCACCGGGAGGAGGCAAATACACCTCAGCCAAAGGCTTAAATACTCCTCCCACTCCCCTCATCCCCCAGTCATTCTTTGCCTTTCGTCCCAGGAGGTTGGCAGATATGTGTCAGAATTTAAAATTTTAGTTTTTTGTCTCTTATGGAGGTTAATACTCTTCGGCATGGGACAGGAGTTTTAAGTAGTCCTGTCAGTCCACAGCTCCCCGCCCGTGCTTTAGCTATGAAGCGGCAGTATTTAATGGCACCTTTTTCACCCTGATATTTCTCCTACTGTTTCTTGTTCTCTTGGCAGAATGACTGGGGGATGAGGGAAGTGGGGGAGGTATTTAAGCCTTTGGCTTGGGTGCCTTTGCCTCCTCCTTGTGGCCAGGTTCTTATTTCCCAAAAGTAATGAATGCAGCTGTGGACTCTTCCCGTAAGCATAATTTAAGTTTTCCATGAAATATTAATTTAAATGTTACTATATACGAATGGGGTATGCAGGCATCAGATATGATTGGAACATGTGCATACATGTTTTTTATGCAATATAGGGTCTACATTTTAATACATAATATTTTTTTTAGCAATAGGTCAGAATAAAATATTTTTTTTAATAATCTTCTGCCAAAGCATTAAAAGGAAAGTAAACACTTTAAGATATTTTAATAAAATGTTTAGTTATGTGTAATGAATCAACTTTGCAATCAATTTTCATTATTTATTTTGCCCCCCTTTCATGTATATTAGCTCTCGAAATTGAGCAATTTCTTATTTTTAGAACATGAAAAGCACCTGCCGACTTCTCAAGGCTAACACTACTACATATCTTTCCCTAATTGGCTTTATCTGATAAAAGATGCAAAACTTTATGACAGTGACTAGCCTTGTTGTCAGTGCACTCAAGCCCATAGCATGTTAACCTTTTAAAGCCGTTATGCCGTTCCATTCCGTCATAATTAGACTGGGCTTTAAAGCCGTTATGACGGAATGGAACGTCATAACTAACGGCTGTCCTGAAGCCTTCTGTGCTTCAGGGATTTAATCGCGGTCTGGAGGGCGTTCCTAGGATTGTAGGGACGCCCCCCAGATGCGATCCAATAATTGAAATCTCGCGATCGTATGCACGATCGCGTAGTTTCAATTTGTCTACATCGGAACAGTTGTTCCGATGTAGGCACTTTAACCCTGTCACGAAAGGGTTAATTTGTTTTAAAACCATTAAGACCTGGCTGATATGTTATTCTATAGCAAAACCACAGAAATGGCTTGTAATTAGGTGTTTGCTGTCCCTTTAATTGAATTTGACTATAGGAAGTAACTGATGTCTAATATATCTTTATATGACAGCATTTTATGTGATGTCATCAGATATGCAAATTAGAGCAAACAGTGAAATATCATTTAAAGTTGACAGGTCTGCAATGGTATTTACACACAAACATGCACACACCTGAACACACAACCCTACACATCACACACTGTAACCATTACACCCTACAGAACTTCTTCTTATACACTTACATAAGAAACACAAATATAGACGCTCACCCCAATACAAATAATTGTATTAATAAAAAACAAAGAAATGTACTCTGCAGAGATTTCATGGAGGCTCGCACACCTCAGCAGCAGCCACACTGACACCTCTCTGTCCCTCGGGGCTCAGCGTTGTTAAGGCTCTTGCCCCTGACCTCTCGTTTACAAGCGCTGACAAGAGCAGGGGTGGCGTTAACGAGCGCACAGCGCGGCCTGCTCTGGTAATGTGGAGCCTAACTCCAAGTGACAGGGACATTTCACAAGTGAAGAGCCACCAAGTGCGCCTGGAGTAAGAGTTTAACAGTCAGTGCGCCTGAACTTCTGCTTAACTCCTGAGCTGCTGGAGACAAGCTTACACAGTGTTCGGAAACCTTGGGAAGATAGAAGCACATTTTTATGGATATCATAGTCATAAACCGCTTAAAACAAAAATAAAAACTGCAGATAAAAATAATGAACCTAAATGCATTCATGCTATAATAAGACACTTGTTGAGAGTTATGTCACAGCCACTGACCCTGGGTGTCACAGGGAATTAGGGCTGTGGTTGATGCGTTAAATCTTTTAACAATTCTGTCAAATATCAAGCACATTAACACTAATTAAAATCAGTGTATTTTATTTGTATTTACTTGAAATAATTATAATCTGTCAAATATAAATCAAAAAATAATTTGTTAAACCTTGCAGGCAAGCCCTTCTTTTATTATCTAATTAAAAATAGATATTTTTTTCTGAGTAGAGGGAGAAATGATTTATTGTTATATAATCTGAAGGTGATTGGGCATGATGGTCAGAGGGTCATGCAGTGCCCCCCTCTTTACCTTAGACTAAACTCTTGATTCTACCATGTACATTTTTCACAACTAAGCAGTCATTGTACCCCTTGGCTGCCAATAAATTACAGCTCAATAATTGCATCTCTTTGATTGCCAGTAACACCTGTAAACATTGGATATTTGACCCCTTGACTGCCCTCACTTCTTTGTGCTCCATATTTGTAATGCATTGAAGCATAGGAGGCCTTTTACAGTAAATTAACAATCAGGGACTTTAAACAAAACTGGACATTTAAGCGTCCAGTATTTTTGTGAAGATTTTACTGGACTGCCTGATAAATACTTGACTGTCCAGTTAAATAGTAGACATCTGACAACCCTATTTACACTTTCCTCTAGTCATGGGTGCCAGCATGTTTTTACTGCATTGCTGATGTGTTTGCATGTGTACAACAAACTCTCCTTCTATCTATCTATCTATCTATCTATCTATCTATCTGGTACTTGTAAAGCGCAAACTAATCACCTGTGAGGGTCTCAAGGCGCTAAGGGAGGAGGGAAAGAGGAGGGCTTAGGTAAGACGATTCAGTCGAAGAACCAGGTCTTGAGGTCCTTCTTAAAGTTTGCAAGGGAGGTGGATTGTCTGAGGTACAGCGGGAGGGAGTTCCATGACTTTACTGCCATATAGGAGAAGGATCTTCCTCCAGCTGTTGTTTTCTTGATGCGCGGGATGACTGCGAGTGCTTGGTGGGCAGAGCGGAATTGTCTGGAGGGGGGTGTAGAAATTGATGCAGTGGTTGATGTATTCGGGACCGATGTTGTTGAGGGCCTTAAATGCGTGGGTTAGGAGCTTGAAGGTGATTCTCTTGTTGACTGGGAGCCAGTGCAGGTTCCTTAGGTGTTCGGTGATGTGGCTTTGGCGAGGGATGTCAAGGATGAGTCTGGCCGAGGTGTTCTGGATGCGTTGGAGTCGTTTCTGGAGCTTGATGGTGGACCCGGCGTAGAGTGCATTGCTGTAGTCCAGTCGACTACTGATGAGGGTGTGGGTGACAGATTTTCTGGTTTCGGTGTGGATCCACTTGAAGATTTTTCGCAGTAGGTGGAGTATGTGAAAGCAAGTCGAAGAGACGGCGTTGACTTGGCAGTCCATGGAAAGTGATGAGTCGACGATGACGCCTAGATTTCGTGCGTGGTATGTTGGAGTTGGAGGGTGTCCGAGGGCTGTGGGCCACCAGGAGTCATCCCATGCGGATTTGGTGGGTCCGAGGAGGAGGATTTCGGTTTTGTCAGTTGTCAGTGTTGAGTTTGAGACGGTTGTTGTTCATCCAGCTGGCGATTGCTGTTAGTCCTTCGAGGACGTATTTCTTGGCGGTGGCGGGGTCTCGGGTGAGTGAGATGATTAACTGGGTGTCGTCCGTGTAGGAGACGATGTTGAGATTGTGTTGTCGGACAATGGCAGCGAGGGGGGTCATGTAGATGTTGAAGAGGGTGGGGCTGAAGGAAGAGCCTTGGGGTAGGCCGCAGCTGATTGCTGTGGGATTGGAGGAGTAGGGTGGGAGTCTGACTTTCTGGGTTCTGCCGCTGATACCTGCAGTGAAACCTAGGTTCCAATATGGCGGCACCCATAACCAGAGGGAAGTGCATTAAATGTATTTAGTGTTTCAAGGGCTATGATTTGTGATTCAGACAGAGCATACAATTTTTAAAAAGATTAAAATGTACTTATATTATCAAATATGCTTCATTCCCATGGTATTCTTTGTTAAAGAGATACCTAGATAGGCACCTGGAGCACTACATGGCAGGAAATAGTGCTGCCATCTAGTGCTCTTGCAAATGAATAACATTCATGCAAAACTGCTGCTATATAGTGCTCCAGACGCATACACACTCCTGAGCTTTTTTCAACAAAAGATACCAAGAGAAAAAAGAAAATTTGATAGTTGTTTAATTTCTTACTTTGTGATATGGGGGTTGTGGTGGTTTAAGGGTTAATAGTGTAAAGAGGTAGTTTGAGATGTGGGGGGCTGGCGATTTAGGGGTTCATAGTGAAGTTTAGTGCAAGTGTTTCATTCAGACAAGCTCTAAAAGGTTGCGTAAACAGTTTGAGCAGTAAATGCGAGCTCCTATTACCGCTGAACGCCACCCATAGAAAATATGGGGAGCGTAAATTACCGAGAGTTTGCGCAAATGAATTTGCAGTAATTTTAACAGCACGCCACTTGTAATATGGATTTGAGTGTAAAGAACACTGAAATCTCGCAATCACGTTTACGCTCCTAGCGCTAATGATAGTGCTATAGTCACTATAAAGCTCTTTGAGACTTGTTATCTTCTTGTAAATCTACTAATGAGTTCCAAATTAGAATGTCCGACTTGCAAATTAATTAACAAAAAGCACTGATACTAAAAGCCTCTATGGTCTAGATATTACGCAACCTGTTATTAAAGAACCACTAAATACACTAAAATGTAATGTATGACAAATACACAATATAAAGACATTTCAAATGAGCAGTAGAATATTTTCGGACAAATTTTAAAGTTAATCGAAATTCCCTTTCTCTGTATCATGAGACAGCTATCAGACAACCACAAAATGCATATACACTCACCGGCCACTTTATTAGGTACACCTGTTCAATTGATTGGCAATACAAATTGCTAATCAGCCAATCACATGGCAGCAATTCAATACATTTAGGCATCTAGACGTGATGAAGACGACTTGCTGAAGTTCAAACCGAGAATCAGAATGGGGAAGAAAGGAGATTTAAGTGACTTTGAATGTGACATGGTTGTTGGTGTGAGACAAGCTGGTCTGAGTATTTAAAAAACTGCTGATCTACTGGGATTTTTAAGCGCAACCATCTCTAGGGTTTACAGAGAATGGTCCGAAAAAGAGAAAATATCCAGTGAGTGTCAGTTGTGTGGACAAAAATGCCGTGTTGATGTCAGAGGAGAATGGGCAGACTGGTTCGAGATGATAGAAAGGCAACAGTAACTCAATTAACCACTCGTTACAACCAAGGTATGCAGAATACCATCTCTGAATGCACAACACATCGAACCCTGAAGCCGATGGGCTACAGCAGCAGAAGACCACATCGGGTGCCACTCCTCACAGCTAAGAACAGGAAACTGAGGCTACAATTCTCACAGGCTCACCAAACTTGGACAATAGAAGATTGGAAAAACATTGCCTGGTCTGATAAGTCTGGATTTCAGCTGCGACTTTCAGATGGTAGGGTCAAAATTTGGCGTAAATAACATGAAAATATGGATCCATCCTGCCTTGTATCAACAGATCAGGCTGGTGGTGGTGGTGGTGTAATGGTGTGAGTGATATTGTCTTGGCACACTTTGGGCCCCTTAGTATGAATTTAGCATTGTTTAAACGCCACGTCCTACCTGAGTATTGTTGCTGACCATGTCCATCCCTTTATGACTACAGTGTACCCATCTTCTGATGGCTACTTCCAGCAGGATAATACACCATGCCACACAGCTCAAATCATCTTAAACTGGTTTCTTGAACATGACAATGAGTTCACTGTACTCCAATGGCCTCCACAGTCACCAGATCTCAATCCAATAGAGCACCTTTGGGATGTGGTGCAACAGGAGATTCGCATCATGGATGTGCAGCCGACAAATCTGCAGGAACTGCATGATGCTATCATGTCGATATGGACCAAAAGGTCTGAGGAATGTTTCCAACACCTTGTTGAATCTATACCACGAAGAATTAAGGCAGTTCTGAAGGCAAAAGGGGGTCCAACCGGTACTTGCAAGGTGTACCTAATAAAGTGGCCGGTGAGTGAATGTATATACTGTTCACCTTTGTACGTGCTCAGTAGGAGCCCCAGAAAGTGTGCATATAAAATTAATGTGAACATTTTGATAATGAAAGTATATTGGAAAGTTTTTTTTAAATTGCTGCTTTATCTGAATTATGAAACTTTCATTTTGACTTTAGTATTGCTTTAATAGCGTTAGCGCAATACCGGGTTAAGCATTGAGCTCCTCGCAAGTAACCGTGATGTCTATTGCTACAACATTATAGTGCCAGTATAGGCCTATGAAAGATGTCTAAATGCGGAAATTAAATCTGCTTATATATATGTGTCAAACAGCTTTAAAACTCTGGTAAAAACAAAACTAATAAAAAAAAGTTGAACCTTTCAACCAATTTTTGTCCTAAAAATGTACAATGCACTGTATAACTAGGTTAACTAAGTATATCTAACTTAAGGATCATGGGCCAGAATGCATCTCTCTATAGAAATGTCATGATAAGGCGAAACGCGTTGTTCTCATGTCTATGGTGTTTATTTGTAACTGTACTTTTGTTAACGCTTTCTTTATATTATTCATACTACAGTATATATAATTGCAGGGACAGCATAGCGCTACTGCTCTTTTTGTTTGCATATCATCTGCCCCCTTATCTACCTCTCCTCATTTGCAATACACGGACAGATTTCCATATTATTACTTTCCTCTCTGTATATTGTGTATGTGTACTGTATATTTGTGACACGCTGCAAGAGAATTCCTCTTTAGAGTTATATTCATGTAGAAGCATAAGATTTAGTTTTTATTAAAGGGACATAACTACAATAACAGGTTAAATGAATAGTTAAAGACAGTTCTGGATAGACAATGCACTGTGGGTCCGGAGTGAACACAGACTCTGAGCTAATCACAGTCGGCATATGTGCATAGCTGACATTCACTAGTCTAGTTCAGCTCAGAATCGGCAGAGCATTTCAGAGAGGTTAAACACATAGGTACAAGCAGGCTATAGTGCAGTAAGAAAATGTTCTAAAGCATAAGAGTATTATATTAATGCAGCTTTATGTCCCTTTAAAATCAGTTTTGACAAAACTCACATTGGCCCTGCTGGCTTTTCATTTGAAATATTGACACGTTTTGTGTAACGTTTGCTCTGTGCCTAGAAGGGGCTGTCTCTTTAATGGTAAGAATTTCTTTTAGTTTGTGAATCTCCTGATTGTTATGCAGAAGCACTTAGTGACATTAAAGGGACATGAAACCCCATTTTTTTTCTTTCATGATTCAGATAGAGAATACAATTTTAAACAACTTTCCAATTTACTTCTATTATCTAATTTGCTTCATTCTGTTTGTATCCTTTGTTGAAGAAGCAGCCACGCAGTGCTGGGAGCTAGCTGAACTCATTGGGTGAGCCAATAACATGACGCATGTATGTGCAGTCACCAATCAGTATTACCTAGGTATCATTTTCAACAAAGGATATCAAGAAAGCAAAACAAATTAGATAGAAGCCAACTGAAAAGTTGTTTAAAATTACATGCTCTATCTGAATCATGATAGAAAAAAAAAATTGTAGTAATACAATAAGAGAAAATAAAAATACTGCAATTGCATAAATATATAGAGGCAATATAGCACCATTTGTCACTAAATATAATTCAAGGTAATGAGTTTTTGCTCATATATACAATGAATAATTTGAGATCTGAGCCCTGATTTTGTATGACACCCTTAGCTAAGGGCTTAGACACCCCAAAGTGACTTGACAATCACTGTGTGCAGATCTGGACTTAGATAACCAAGTGAACACAAACCTGCGTTCACAGAGTCTGTGCAACAGCAGTGTAAGGGTTAAAATGCAATCCCTATAAAATGAAAGGGGAGAATGATGATTTAAATTAGAAAATATATATTATGTTGACCACATTCCAGCCACTGCTTTCTCCACTTCCTCTAGGACTGACGTACCTCTAGGACTGAGCTAGATGTAGTTTGGCCTCAGAGGAGAGTGTTTAGGACACAGAAATGAAGCACCTTATCGGTCCTGGCAGTTCCCCCCCAACGCCTGAAGCCAGCCTGTAGCCACCACAACACAACCCTTTTAATTGCTTTCACATCCAATCCGCAGCCCCACGCCTCACTCTTGCTGTGCACAGCCCCAGAGCACTACACCCCTACCTGAGCAAAGGAGGGGGGAGGTTCCCACACTACTGTGACCCCAGCGTACCCATCCTAGAAGAGGAGAGCGCTCAGTGTGTGTTATATGACAGAGCTCAGCCTCTGTGTATTATAGGAAAAGATTCTAATGAAAGAGCTCTGGGTCCTATGGAGCGACAGTTGCCTTTTTACTAAAAAGTAGGGCATGAGAAAGCTCTGTATCTGGCATTGTCTAGGGGTGAAAAAAATACCACTGCAGTTTACCAGTCAGAGGAAAAAGTAACTAGTCAGGGGATACATGTTACTAGCCCACTCAGTGTTAAAGGGACATTCCGATGCAAATGTTACATACTTTAACTCATTAGATCATGGTGTCTTTATATTTCTAACCCTGGCTTACTATTTGCTTAACCCCCCCAAGACAAGGAAGGTAATTGGGTGTTATGTGTGGCTACTGCTGCTGATTGGCTGACCAGCCCTGTGGGGAGCTGCAAAACTTGTGACTGCTAAGCAGCATTTTATCTACAGTGTGCGTTTAGCCCCATTGTGTGTGTGTGTGTGTGTGTGTGTGTGTATATATATATATATATATATATATATATATGTACAGTATGTTGTGTGTGTTTCTGTGTATTTTTGTGTGTATGTGTACACATGTTTTTGTGTATAATGTGTGTGTTTGTCTGTATATGTGTATTGTTTTTATGTTTAGGGCCAGATTTAACAAAGTCTGCCCAGCATTGCATCCCCATATTTATTATTGCACACTACGGCTAGTCAGGGGGGATTGATATGGTGTCTCATTGTTATTAAAAGTGGGACTCAAGTGGGTGCTTGTACTTACATATAAGAAGTGATATTTTAGGGGGGCATTTGTGTCAGGGTGCCAGGAATCAGACTGAGACGAGAAGTGCAAAAATAATCACACCTTTATTAATAGCAAAAAATAATAAAAATTTCACAAGTCAAATAACAAGCCAGGAGTCAAAACCAGAGCTGGTAGTCAGACGAGCTAAGTCAGGAGCCAAAGCGAATAGTCAGACGAGACGGAATCAGGAACAAGGAAAACAGCAGAGTCAGGAACAAGCCAGGGATCAGGAACCAGGAATGACGTCAGGCAGCCAGGCAATACACAGGAACTCTCACAAACAGGTCTGAGACAACGCAAAGGCAAAGCTTACTGAACAGAGGCCCTTTAAATAATAAGTGATGACATCACAATTCTGAGACTGCATCCTGTCTCACATGGATGATGCACACCAGTCTGGCCATAAAAGGAAGTGCAGGAAATGAGCAGCATCATCTACAATGCACCATAGTCAGGAAGAGAGGTGAGTAAAATGGCTGCCAGCAGCACATGGCAAACACAACAGGGAAAAAAACCTGACAATTTGCCCTGTTTCTTTCAACAGTTCATAAGTAGGACTCACCTATGAGTTACATTCTTTGGCAAATATACAGTACTACAAACCTTGATTTTCATATGTTTGGAGATAGTGCTCAGTTTTGTCTTGGTAGCCTGTGACATAGCTTGAAGGCAGTGTTGGGTTGGTCTGTAGGCTTGGCTTGTAGGTTTGTAGGTGGTGTTAGGCTGGCTGTGGGCATGGATTGTAGGTTTGTAGGTGATGTTGGGCTGGTCTGTGGGCATGGCTTGTAGGTTTGCAGGACGAGTTAGACTGGTAGGTGGGGCATGGCTTGTATGCTTGCAGGTGGTGCTGGTCTGGTCTGTGGGCATGGCTTGTAGGTTTGTAGGTGGTGTTGGGCTAGTCTGTGGGCATGACTTGTAGGTGATGTTGAACTGGTCTGTGGGCATGGCTTGTGGGTTTGCAGGCGGTGTTGGGCTGGTCTGTGTGCATGGCTTGTAGGTTTGCAGGCGGTGTTGGGCTGGTCTGTGGGCATGGCTTATAGATATGTAGGTGGTGTTGAGCTGGTCTGTGGGCATGGCTTGTAGGTTTGCAGGTGGTGTTGGGCTGGTCTGTGGGCATGGCCTGTAGGTTTGCAGGTGGTGTTAGGCTTGTCTGTGGGCATGGCTTGTAGGTTTGTAGGTGGTGTTGGGTTTGTGTGTGGGCATGGCTTGTAGGTTTGCAGGTGGTGTTGGACTGGTCTGTGGGCATGGTTTGTAGGTTTGCAGGTGGTGTTGGGCTTGTGTGTGGGCATGGCTTGTAGGTTTGCAGGTGGTGTTGGACTGGTCTGTGGGCATGGCTTGTAGGTTTGCAGGTGGTGTTGGGCTGGTCTGTGGGCAACACTTGTAGGTTGGCAGGAGGTGTTGGGCTGGTCTGTGGGCAGGGTTTGTAGGTGGTGTTGGGCTTGTCTGTGGGCATGGCTTGTAGGTTTGCAAGTGGTGTTGAGCTGGTCTGTGTGCAGGGTTTGTAGGTGGTATTGGGCTTGTCTGTGGGCATAGCTTGTAGGTTTGCAGGTGGTGTTGGACTGGTCTGTGGGCATGGCTTGTAGGTTTGCAGGTGGTTTAGGACTAGTCTGTGGGCATGGCTTGTAGGTTTGCAGGTGGTTTAGGACTAGTCTGTGGGCATGGCTTGTAGGTTTGCAGGTGGTGTTGGGCTGGTCTGTGGGCAACACTTGTAGGTTGGCAGGAGGTGTTGGGCTGGTCTGTGGGCAGGGTTTGTAGGTGGTGTTGGGCTTGTCTGTGGGCATGGCTTGTAGGTTTGCAGATGGTGTTGGACTGGTCTGTGGGCATGGCTTGTAGGTTTGCAGGTGGTGTTGGTCTGGTCTGTGGGCAATACTTGTAGGTTTGAAGGCAGTGTTGGGCTGGTCTGTGGGCATGACTTGACCAAAAAGGCTGCATCAGTTCCAAAGGACTCAAAGTTCCAACCAAGAGCCCATAAATATCACACATAAGCAGGTTTAATCACATAACAAACATGATTATAACCCCCCCTGTTCAATAACCCCCCTCAGGAGATATTAACCCTGGATTCCAAGATACTAACAGAGACTCACTGAGACCCTTATGTCATATAGTTAGACCCGCAAGGGTGTGTAACCCCTTGGGAAAACATTCACATTACAGTACATTGACGATAAAGTAAAATGAAACGATCTTACGGGAATCAACGCTGTGGAACAGGAACACGGCCTTTCAAGTGTGACAAATAGTAGCATCGTGTAGGGAGGTGTGAAGTTGTAGTGCGCTAAGTGAAAGGTATCAAACACCTTACTAAAACAACAGATCCTTCGTTCTGTTAAATGTAAACGGTAGACAAACAGAGGGGAAGTAAGGGCGCTAAAAGCTTAAGATACCTCTTATAAGCTGACAAATATTTGTAAAATATAAATGACCAGGAACGCTAAATAAAATGTATATACATATTTAATAATAATTCTTGATAAAGCTCTGAAAGGAGTGAAACGCGTTGAAACGAAACTAGTACCATATACTAAACTCTGAGGATCAACCATCAGCATATAGAAAAGTATTCATCAACCCGGGTTGTACTTTGACTTTCATATCCCCTGGCGGATAATAGGAAAGAGGTTGCGTGCACAGCACTAAGAGCAATCTCCAACTGTAATTGTGACCATAGAGAGCCGACTCATATTCGGAGAACAGCGGAGTACCATACAGGAATTCACGGTGGTTTCTGGTTGGCTGGATAGAGACGAGCCCCCGAGTCGGAAGTAGTGACGTCAGACGCCGAAACCTCGAGGAACACACACAAAGGCTAACTGACACAGACTGGCTACGGGTAAAACAATATACCAGACTTCTGAGATAAGGTACAGACGTATTTAAGTTATATAAGACCGAAAACTACAATCAGAGACTTTGCTAATACTATAACGGCAATATCCTAAGGAGTGAACTTTTTATATATGCAGTATCTACCACTCTATCGCACTCTGGTATTTGGATTCTGAACTTTTCATATTGCAATATATTTTTAGATTGTTATATTTGTCTTATTGGCACAGTGCACTTTCAATAGATATACAGGGAGCCATTCCAATGTTTTAGAGATATATGTTTGATTGATTTTTAACTTATTATTTTTTGACTGTTTATTAAATATGTATATACATTTTATTTAGCGTTCCTAGTCATTTATATTTTACAAATATTTGTCAGCTTATAAGAGGTATCTTAAGCTTTTAGCGCCCTTACTTCCCCTCTTTTTGTCTACCAAATAGTAGCATCGCCTCCGCCATGGACTTGAGAGAAGAAAGCAGGCAGCAGAGCGAAGTTTGACAACGCTGATTGCTTGTTAATATGAGTCGGGATGGTTACGCATAAAGACTCTCCCTGCATCTCCGGACTCTAACTTTCATCCAAGCCCTCACTGAGAGACTGACAGGACTACTTAAAACTCCTGTCCCATGCCGAAGAGTATTAACCTCCATAAGAGACAAAAAACTAAAATTTTAAATTCTGACACATATCTGCCAACCTCCTGGGACGAAAGGCAAAGAATGACTGGGGGATGAGGGAAGTGGGAGGAGTATTAAAGCCTTTGGCTGAGGTGTATTTGCCTCCTCCCGGTGACCAGGTTCTTATTTCCCAAAAGTAATGACTGCAGCTGTGGACTCTTTCCATCAGAAGAAAAGGAAATTATCAGGTAAGCATAATTTATGTTTTTTATTTTTAATGGGCTGTAAAAGAGCTGAATGCCAATACAAATGCCCTTTTTGGGGCAATGGGTAGATTAGGTTGTTGTTTTTTTTTACTTTGGGGGGTTGGGGGTATTTGTTTTAATTTATTGGCAAAAGAGCTGTTAACTTTAGGGCAATGCCCTACAAAAAGCCTTTTTAAGGGCTATTGATAGTTTATTATAGATTGTTATTTTTTTATTTTTTATTTTGGGGTGTTTTTAAAAAAAAAAAAAATAATAATTTTAGTGTTTATCATTTTTAGTAATGTTAGGTTTTATTATTTTTAGTAATCTTAGTTTTTTTATTTTTGGTATTATTAGATTTTTTTAAACAAGTAATGTTAGTTTTTTTTTTAGTTTAAACTTAGGTTTTATTTTTATTTCACAGGTAAGTTTGTATTTATTTTTTAATAAATAGATAATAATTGTAACTTTACTTTAGGTGTATTTTAATTATGTTAAAGTTAGGGGGTGTTAGGTTTAGGGGTTAATGGTTTAATTTAGCTAGTTGCAATGTGAGGGGGGGCGGTCTAGAGGTTAATAATTTATTTACCGTTTGTGATGTGGGGGGACGGGTTTAGAGGTTAATAGATTTAGTTAGTGTTGGCGATGTGGGGGGAAGGCGGTTTAGGGGTTAATAGTTAAATTTAGCTAGTTGTGATGTGGGGGGATGGCAGTTTAGAGGTTATTTTATTTAGTGTTTGCGATGTGGGGGGACGGTGGTTTAGGGGTTAATATGTTTAGTTTTGGCGATGTGGGGGTTTAGAGGTTAATAGGTTTAGTTAGTGTTCACGATGTGGGGGGCAGCAGTTTAGAGGTTAATAGGTTTAGTTAGTGTTGGCAAAGTAGGGGGTGGCAGTTTATATGTTAATAGGTTCAGTTAGTGTTGGCAATGTGGGGGCGGCGGTTTAGGGGTTAATAGGTTTAGTTAGTGTCGGCGATGTCAGGGAACAGCGGTTTAGAGGTTAATAGGTTTAGTTAGTGTCGGTGATGTCGAGGAACGGCGGTTTAGAGGTTAATAGGTTTAGTTATTGTTGGCGATGTGGGGGGGCGTGGTTTAGAGGTTAACAGGTTTAGTTAGTGTTGGCAGCGGTTTAGGGGTTAATAGCTTTATTTAGTGTCTTTAGTTTTTTTTTTTATAAATCATTTTTATTATCAATAGGCAAACAAATATAATTACCAACAAATAGATTCACGACAGTTCACTTATGTGGTCGTGCAGTCAAAGAAAAATACTAAACAGAGTCCACAGTTGGTTAATCGTCTGGAAGGTTTCACCCCTCTATCAGGTTAAACAATGATCGTATTACCTATTGAACAGTTTTGTATATTTTTCAATTTTCACAACAACTTTTAAACAGTCGAAAACCAAAGCACCCTGTGGCTACTCATGGGCCTTAGGGTGGGGCTATAAAAATAACAAAAGAATCAGAAACCTTAAACAAACATTGCTACATATTGCTGTAATTTACAATTCCAACCATAAGGACAACTAGTGAATTAGGTAAAAGACATCACCAGACTTACAATAGGTGATTCACACATCTCCCATTTTCCCTCAATGAACCAAGACATCTGTCCAAATGTTCCAGTCACCCTGTAGATTCTTTTCCAACATATAAATGGTATTTTTAAAAGTGTAAAGTATTTGCCTCTGGGTTGGGAGATCTAAAGATTTTTTAAAAAGTTTCCATTTCACAATAAAACGGGTCACTCGTGCATTAACATCAAATAGAGTATCACATTGTTCACGCAACAAGGATTTTAACATCATTTGCTTAAGAAACATAATGGAGGGTGCTTCTCTGTGAAGCCATTTGTGAAAGATACATTTCCTGGCTAAGAGTATAGCATTAATGAGAAGTTTCCTATCCTGTCTTGGAACCGTCAACTGATCTAGAAATAATACCTGTATAGGCGTAAGTGTGATGGAGATGGTTGTGATTTTGGAGAGCCAGAAGGAAACTTGGTTCCAGTATCTACGAATCTTGGGGCAGTACCAGATACAGTGCAAAAAAATCAGGGTCTGGGTAGGAGCATTTACCACATACATTAGAAAAATATTTTCTCCACTTACTCAGTCTACTTGGGGTAAGGTAATCCTGATAAATAACTTGTGTCTGCGACTCCCTAAGGTCAGCTGCCAGAGTCGCAGACCAAGTGAGGGTAAGGCTATCAAATATAATTTTAGCAGAGGACACAGCAGACAGTCTCTTATTCCAGATGTTAAAAAGGTGTAATTGCATAGTAGGGATTTTGGTTTGTATCAGCTCGCTATAGATGAGAAGATATGGCAAAATTATGTGTTTGAAATTGTGCAATGGTGCGAGCCAAAGGCGAACTAACCCAGAACGTCCCACAATTCTGTAGAATGTGATTTACATAGTATCGGATTTGAAAATAGGCAAATCTATTGATGTATGGGGTCAGAAATTTTCTACATATGGCAAAAGGTAGAACGGTTTTAGTGGCATAATCTTATAGTTTATCTATATTTTCTATGCCCAGAGTTTTTCACGCATGAAAAACAGGGTACATTACACCGGGTCGGAATCTAGGTTTCCCTGTGATGGGCAAAAACTTAGTTTGCCTAGGGTCCCATGCCCGAGCTCTAGTCATAGCTCTCCAGCCCAGAAGCACATCTCGAACATAGGGTGGCATTGTACAGTTGTTGGCAGTTCAGATAAAGCGGCATGTGGTAGGAAAGCGGGAGACACCTGGGGTAATGAGGCCTCCTCTAAGTGAACACTGGAGAAGTGCTGTGTATTTAGTTTCCAGTCCAATGCAAGCTTTGCTAGAGAGGCCCAGTTATAATAGAGAAGGTTCAGTAAGCCTAGTCCCCCTTTCGAGTAAGGGAGATACAGTTTATGCGCGCCTATACGAGGTTTACCGCCCATCCAAAGGAAGATTCGGATTATGGTGTTTAAAAGAGCTATTTCTTTCCATCGGAGCAGGAGGGGAGCATTTGCAAAGGGTATAAGAGCTTGGGTAAGACCATCATTTTAATGATATGAACTCTACCCATTAGAGAAAGCGTCAAATTCTGCCAAGTGTTCAGGTCTGTCTTGATTTGTTGAATAAGGGGAGATAGATTTTGGGGATACCAATGCTGTGGATTAGCAGAGATATGAATGCCTAGGTAGGTTAAGTGAGAGTTTACAGGATGAAAAGGGTATAACCCTTCGGTGTTATCAGTTTTACGGTGCAGCCACAAGATTTCTGATTTTGAGACATTTATTTTGTAACCCGAGAATTGTCCAAATAATTGGATTGCATCTAAAATGGTTGGGACATATATCTGAGGGTCTGATATGAAAAGCAGCATATTGTCCGCATAAAAGATTATTTGGAGTTTATAGGAATTCAGTTGAATGCCAGGAAAAATGCTTCTTAGGTAGATCGCTAGTGGTTCCAGTGCCAAGTTGAAGAGGAGTGGGGAGAGCGGGCAGCCCTGGCGTGTTCATCTGTGGAGGGAAACCGGGGGGAGTAAAGGTTGTTAATCAGTAGGTACGCAACAGGGTTAGAGTAGACATTTCTAAGGAAAGTAATAAAGCTGCCTGATATACCAAAGCTTTCCATAGAGTGAAAAAGATGGGCCCACTCTACCCTATTGAAGGCCTTCTCTGCGTCCAAGGACAGCAGGAAGGCCTCCGGGAGAGCCTGAAGTGTTCCGTCTTGAAGTGTTCCGTCTTGCTTAGCCAACCAATGGTGTGATACCGCATGGAGGACTTTCCGGATGTTTACTACCGATGATCGGTTAGCAGTGAAACCCGTTTGATCTGGGTGTAGAATATGGGGGAGTATAAGTTTTAATCGGTTAGCCAGAAGTTTGGTAAGTAGCTTATAATCAACGTTTAAAAGGGATATGGGATTCAGGGAGAGTGGGGTCTTTACCTACTTTGTGTATAACCATGATGTTTGAGGCGGAGAAGTTAGTGGAAGGGGTACTTTGATTCGTGAAGTAATGGTCAAATAGGGTAGTCAGTCGTGGGGAAATTAGATCTGACAAAAGTCTATAAAATTCAGTTGGGAGCCCATCAGGGCCAGGTGTTTTCCCAAGAGCAAGCGGTTTAATTGTTTGGGTAACTTCTTCCTGGGAAATCAGGGAGTTTAAATTGTCAATTTGATCAGCTGTCAGTTTAGGAAGGGTAAGTCTGTCCCAAAACTTCGTTTGTGCATTTTCATGGGGTGGTTGTGACTGATATAATTTGGAATAATAATCTGCAAACTCTGACACAATAGCAGACGTATCATTTTGTTAGGCGATCTTGACTCATAATAGCCAAAACCCCTCTATTTGCTTGTTTAATCCTGACCAGTGAGGCCAAGAACCTTCCAGATCTATTACCGTGTCTCAGAAAATATCCCTGATTTCTATTGTCCCTACGTATCATGTTTTGTAGTAGAAAGGTGTCTCTCTCTTTGCTCGCCGCGAAGTAGGATGCCCTGTTGTCTGGGTAAGATATTGACAATAGTGAGCATAAGTGTTAGTCAGTTGTGTATTATTGTGTTCCTCCCTACCGTTGTGAAGACGTTTTTGTTTGGTCAGATATGCAATTATGTCACCCCTAATAACTGCCTTGGCCGCTTCCCAGAAAACCGTCGGGGTGGATAAATGTGACCTATTATTGACTACAAAGTCGTCCCATTGTTTTGTCAAATACATGGTGAAATCAGGGGATTTTATACAGTGATTTGGAAATCGAAATACTCGTTTGTTAGTGGGTTGGGGGGATTGTGAAAGGGTCAAGTAAATAAGGGCATGGTCCGAGATGGTGATATTAGCAATCAATGTCAGTAACCAATAGCTCCATGGAGCCGGAGGTGAGAAAGAGATCAATTCGAGAAAGTGAGTTGTGTGCTCGAGAGGCACAGGTATAATCTCTGCCTGTGGGGTTACGTCTCCTCCATATATCTTGCACTCCTAGTGAGCTATAAAGGGCTTTAAACACTTTGACAGGAAATACCGTCATGTCTCTTTTAGCGGGGGAAGGGCCGGTTGTGTTAAATTGAAATCTCCCGCAATAATAAGTTTAGTATCCAAAAACTGAGCCAAAGAAGCGGTCAGGGTGCGCCAAAATGTGGGCACTCTTTGATTGGGTCCATAGATATTACAGAAAGTGTACCAATCATCTTGCCATTTTAACTTAACAATAAGGAACCTTCCCTCTGGAACTATTATCTTGTCTCCTAGCTGGTAGTCAAGGTCTTTACGTATGAGGATAGCTACTCCTTTACTGGAGCTGTAAGGAGCACTAAGGACCTCTGAGATCCATTTAACTTTAAGTTTGTCATGTTCTGGGGCACTAAAGTGGGTTTCCTGTAGGAGCATGATGTGAGCCTGAGATTTTTTTAGCTGTGTCAGTATAGTCTTCCTTTTAATGGGGGAGTTAGTCCCCCCCCCCCCCCACATTCCAGGACAGGATCTTTATCGTCATCTAAGGACAATTAGAGTGTTAGAGTTAAGCATAGGTGGTCCCCCAGCCCACTGTTGTCTGTCCTATAGATAAGGGTGGGAGGAGAAGGAATCCCAAAATAAAGTGTAATGCTCCGCAATCTGATAAGGTAAGAGCAGTCTGCTACCCTGTGCGCAATTATAATGGGAAGCGGGGGAAGATGTGCACAGTTATGTCCTTCACTAGTGTTGGAACTACAGCATAAAACAAATAACATCAATAAATACATTAACCAAAACAGAAAAAATACAAAAACAGTAAACAGTGCAGTCATATGTAAACAATACAATACAATACCAGGCCATTATGAAATCTTCCTGGATCTGCATAAAAAGTTCCCTGGCTGGGAATCAGCATCCCGGCCAAAAAAGTGATAGAAAAAGTCACTTAGCAAGTTCAGCCAGGGGAGTCCCTTTGATTCGGAGAGGAATAGGCAGATGGGTCATTTTCCTGGTCTAAGAAATCTTGGGCGTCTCTAGGCGAGTCAAAGAATTTGAAACCCTCTGAGGTACGGATTTTTAAACGGGCTGGAAACAGCAGGATAGATGGGTGTTTCTGTTTGTGTAGGGAACTGCACAACGGGCCAAAATCTTTCCGTTTTTTCGCAACTTCTGAGGAGTAGTCTTGGAAGATGTAAAGTCTCTTTTCATCATAGAGCTTTCCTATAGGCTTTGAGAAGTTGAATTTTGGATTGGAAATTGAGATATTTTATCATCACCCCATGAGGGGGGGGTTCTTTTCCCGTCGCTGCTGGTCTATCACCCCCAATTCGGTGTGCTCTCTCCTCTTTCAGTGGCAGATATTCAGCAGGGATACCCAACAAGGAAGGGAGTGTTCAGCAAAATAAAGTAGCTCTGAAGGGCAGACTGACTCAGGCAGTCCTACCGAACGGATGTTGTTCCTGCGGGAGCGTTTTTATAAGTCGTCAACTTTTTGGTGTAAATACTTATTTTGTTGGATTAGTTCTTTAAGTTGGTTAGAGGTGGAGTGATGGCCGTCCTCTAGGTCAGATATTCGCTGCTCCGCACCCGCCAGCCTGGAATTGAATTGCTTAACCTCAGTCGTTAAAGTATCCATGCTTTTTTTGTAGATTATCAAGTTTGGACAGGAGCAAGGAGTTGAGTTGTTGCTCTCCTGTCTGGAGTCCACTGTCTGCGTGGATTTTGTGGGAGAGGCAGATTGGGATGGGTCTGGGGGCTGTTTGTTTTTTTTGTCCTTCTGGGATTTATTTCTGCTAGACATTTTCGGAGTGGTCAAATATTTGTCCATATAGTCCCGTGAAATATCTCAAGCATGACACTAAAGCCAATTGTCTGCGCTGATCATTCAAGGGTTTTAGACAGACTCCAAAGTATGCGGTCCCCAGAGACCCTCACTTAATAATATGCAGATAGTGCCAGCTTTCAGATTCTGCTTGCTTTTTATTAAAATTCCCCTCTTTGTTTTTTGTTCTCTTATTTACTCTTGTTGGTTTTGTAATCCCTCTTTATTAGGTTTGCTTTTTATTCCAGTCCCCAAACTTTGATTATAAGTCTCAGGTCTTTTACTTTGGAGCTATTAGTGATATTTAACCCACTCCAGGGATCAGCAAAGGGTATGCTGCAGGTAAGTCTTTTGATGACCAATATATGTGCTCTGGGAGCCAGATGTGTTAAAGTGTGTGCACACTCGCAGCAAACAGTGGTCTAAGGCGCGCTGGGCCGTATCCCTGAGTCCAGTGGAGTTAGATGTGGCCGGGAAGGGCCTTAGAGGAGGCTGTAGATGCCACGAGGGTAGGCAAGATGGCGGCCGGCACTTTCACTGTTGTCGATCCGGTGGTGAGGTTAGAGTTGTTGAGCCTCACAAACTGCGGTATCTGTGCTGTTCGATACCTCCAGGCCACTAAACAAAGCCAAGGAAGGGTTTGGGAGCCAGCATGTTACGTAGATTTAGCTTTAGTATAAGGTCGTTTACAGAGCTCTGCCAGAACACCGTCACACTGTAGCTCCCCCCACCGGAAGTCTAGAGCATGCAATTTTCGTGTCTTTAGCTTTTATTGAGGTTTAAAACATATATCACATACAAGATTTGTCCATTTACAATAAAATCACAATAGTAGAGTAAAAGTAATTATGATTGGAGGCATATGTGGGAGCGGAGACATTGAAGTACAGAAATGATATTTATACATGGTATTTCTATATCATTGTAAAGTAAAACGGATAACTAATTGTGGGGGGTCTTTTTTGGGGCCTACCAATCTAGTGTTACAAGGGTGAGGGGAGCTAGCAATTGCGTTGGTCACTTTTGGACCTTAGAACACAAATGAACAACTGATATAACATATGAAAAGTATACAAATATCTGGTAGGTTAATAGCACATTGACACAAGATTATGTATTATATTATTGGATGAATTCTTAAAGGATAGCATATAAAATACATATACACATAGGAGTTCTAAAGGTATTGCAAGTTGAAATATATCCACTGA
The DNA here is from genome assembly GCF_027579735.1 of Bombina bombina. Lineage (NCBI taxonomy): Eukaryota > Metazoa > Chordata > Amphibia > Anura > Bombinatoridae > Bombina > Bombina bombina. The sequence continues at coordinate 50,087,058 of NC_069509.1, forward strand.
CATGCTAATATGATAAGGAGGGAAAAGGAGAATATGTGTGTATTATAAGATAATAATTAAGTTGTAACCAGAACTTGATCTTGGTTATTTTAGGGCATATTCGGATACTACAAACTATCTTACTTATGCTGTACAAATATAAGCCAAAATAGGTGGGTTACTCATATTAAGGTAAAGCTAGTTACATGCAGAGGCATAAAAAGTGAAGCTGACTCAGGGTAGCAATCTATGCGTCTGACGCAGTGGATAAGTATGTAATGCTGATGGCCATTGTTGAGATATTTAAAGAGAGCAACATATTTGTGTTATCTATAGTGGATAGGGCTATTACTTATGAAGGAAATAAGGTGGGACACTGCTTCATGGGACAGCTGGGATGCTTTGTGAATTAAGTAGTGCTAAATAAATTATAGTGAGAAATAGTTGTCTAAAGAAAACCAAAATCGTGAGTGAACCATATTTTGGCACTAATAAAATACAATAAGGTTGCACTACGTTTGTTAAGTTATGAGTAGAGTCCACTGAGTTGGCACACATTCTAACTGGACTTAAATGCCCCAATGTTAGTATATCAGACCTTAGAGTCATCATTAGAATAGTCAAGCTAAGTGGGTCACCGCAAAAAGATCCATTCACATGGGCTCAGAGTCTCAGTCTTCATTACCCAATTCCAGTCCGGGTGTTACCGCTCATACCAGTGATATAGTTGCCAAGGCTATTATGAATGGGACGTCTGCTGCCTTTTCTGAGGTAGTAGGAGTCCATGTACCCCATGCATGAAGAAGTCCCAGTATAAGGATTGCCGATCTTAGACGGCAGGGCAGTAAAGATGGTGATCCGGGTCTGTGGCAGCTCACACGGAAATTATTTTTTTAACTTAACTAATTTCCCGAAACAAAATTATTTATTTAACTAATGAAAACTAAACATGTCTACTTGTAGGTTGTGTTAGGCTAGTCTGTGGGCATGGCTTGTAGGTTTGTAGGTGATGTTGGGCTGGTCTGTAGGCATGGCTTGTAGGTTTGCAGGTGGTGTTGGGCTGGTCTGTGGGCATGGCTTGTAGGTTTGCAGGTGGTGTTGGGCTGGTCTGTGGGCATGGCTTGTAGGTTTGCAGGTGGTGTTGGGCTTGTCTGAAGGCATGGCTTGTAGCTTTGCAGGTGGTGATGGGCTGGTCTGCGGGCATGACTTGTAGGTTTGCAGGTGATGTTGGGCTTGTCTGTGGGCATGGCTTGTAGCTTTGAAGGTGGTGTTGGACTGATCTGTGGGCAGGGTTTGTAGGTGATGTTGGGCTGGTCTGTAGGCATGGCATGTAGGTTTGCAGGTGGTGTTGGGCTTGTCTTTGGGCATGGCTTGTATGTTTGTAGGTATGGCTTGTAGGTTTGCAGGTCATTTAGGACTGGTCTGTGGGCATGACTTGGAGGTTTGGAGGCAGAGTTGGACTCTTCATGTAGGCATGGCTTGTAGGGTTGCAGGAGGTGCTGGCTGTTCTGTGGGCATGGCTTGTAGGTTTGCAAGTGGAGTTGGGCTGGTCTGTGGGCATGGCTTGTAGGTTTGCAGGTGGGGTTGGGCTAGTCTGTGGGCATGGCTTGTAGGTTAGCAGGTGGTGTTGGGCTAGTCTGTAGGCATGGCATGTAGG
>NC_069509.1:50096193-50143693 GCF_027579735.1 Bombina bombina
GTGTTTATTAACCTGCAAATTAATAAAATAAAAAAAATCCAGTGTGAACCACAAGTGAAATGCCTGGACACTCAGTTGAGTATTTTGGAGGCCCTGGGTGCAAGCTATGAAGGGAGCTATAATTGTTGCGGAATTGGTAGCTGTGATATCTTCATGAAAAGACTAACTCCATAAGAGATGCAGAAGAATTGGGCGGGGCTTCATTTGAGACCAGACTCCTCTAGGGTGGGACATAGTGTGATATCTTATTTTATTATATTTCTTAATAAATCAATGTAGACGTCTGGACAAAATTCTGTTGGTTTTAGTCTATGGGAGAGGCTTAATTAATTTGCGTTTACCAGGGGTTGATTTGGAAAGGTAATTACATGCTCCTTCCTCCCCTAGTGGAGATTATGGCCCTTCGTCATCGCAAGCCGTGGCAGACTCAGTTAAAAGATGTCGTAAACAAGCGAACGGGTACAAATGTTTGCTAATTCAATACTGTGATACGTTGTTACACTGTATTAACTGATAAGTAAAAGGGAAAACAAGGAGAGACCAGAGAAGTCAACTTGTAAATTAAAATATTTCACTATTTTCTATGTAATCAAACGCCCTACAGACTTACCCTACTTGATTCTGCATTGTTTGCCTTTATATCATCTGAAATAATATATCTTATGTGTTGCTTTTTTTTTTGTTACAGTCAGTAAATCTATGTTCCACCATAGGCTTTTGTATACTAAATTAATAAAAATGAACATTAAAGGAATATGAAACCCGATTTTTTTTTTCATTCAGATAGAATATGCAATTTTAAGCAACTTTCAAATTTATTTGCATTATCAATATTTCTTCATTCTCTTGGTATGCTTTGTTGAATGTGCAGCAATGCACTACTGGTTGCTGACTGAACATATGGGTGAGCCAATGGCAATCAGTATATATATGCAGCAACCAATCAGCAGCTAGAACCTAGGTTCTTTGCTGCTCCTGAGCATATATATATATATATATATATAAACCTTTCAGCAAAGAATAACATGAAAAGAAGCACAATAAATAATAGAGGTATATTGGAAAGTTGTTTAAAATTGTATTTTCTATCAGAATCATGAAAGAAAATGATGGGGTTTCCTGTCCCTTTAAGTGTTGTGTTAGAGCGTATTCCAAAATACGACTGTCAAATTTAGCTCTTTTTTTGAGACCTTATTATTAATATTATAGCACAGAACTACTCCCCTACTTGTGCACCAGCAGTTTAGCACTCAAGCAATACCCAACATAAATAGGTGAGATCTAGTGCAGCTGCGCTAACCAACATGCAGATGTTAACGCACACCACAGAATAACGCTCTAACATTACAAAATAACTTTGGACTTGAAATATGAACTCAATAGCGGTAATATTTATCCAGAAAGTTCTGCTGTTATGACGAGTGTAATGTCCCTTAAAGCAAACCTACCTTTAAAGTGCCTTAAAACATTTTGAGTTATGTGCATATTATAAAAGGGTGAACTGAGGAAAAAATGTGTGAAAAAAAGCATAAATATTTTAATAAAATGTCCAAAAATCTGCAAAATTACACTTTAGTGTTGCCAAATGTAGCCTGCTCCACCCCCCTTATCAGTGTCCTACTCCAAACCTTTTTCCATCATATAACAAAGTGAGCATGTGAGGATAATTACTTATGCAAGCAAGGGGGGGGGGTTGATGAGGGACAGCAGGTACTGCTATTGTTTGTTGCCAAGAGGCTTGCTTGTTTCCATGGGGATAATGTCACATGCTTTGTGAAAGCTTTAGCATTATACTGTGCACTGCTTCACTCAGGTGTCATGTGACTCTACCCCCTACCGTGCATGAGTGCATTCTGTAGAAACTGCCCTGAATAGCATCTTCCATATATGGAAATGCCCAGGGGGAACTTGTTGCAAACAAAACTATGCCTGAATTAAAGGGGTTAATGGGGGTTTTGCAGGTAAGCTTTGGCTGCATTATATATTTAGAAACTTATGTTAGTTCATACTGTTTTATGTCTCTTTAAGCCATAGGATTGTAGTAACTACTTGGTGCTGACTATAACCAGCGATTTCCCTCTTTGGCAGTTGAGAGGTTAACTTGCAAGCCTAATTGAATCTGTCCCTTAGTAAAACAGTACTAATTAACTCCCGGATGTCAGTGGGAAGGCAACATATACAATTTAGTTATACAGCTATAAGGATGTCCTACACAGCAGTTTGCAATCTTAGTTTGTGCTGCAATAGCTACCTCTGCTGGGTAATCACAGGATTACACCTAGTTCCAAAGTTTATTAATATTTTTTAATCCATTAATAATTTGAGATGCCATGGATGCCTACATGGTGTATGGTAAAATGGTTATTAAAATATATTTAAAATAAGTTTTTATAAGAATTTTTAACATCCATTTAAAATTGTTCTACAATATTTCAAAATACACATATTTGGGTTTCAGTATTTACTAATAAAATCTTCCTAATAAAGCTTTGATGCAACCAGTCGAAATGCGTAAGTTTAGAGAAACACGCAAAGATGCGTACGTTTAGAGAAACACGCAAAATGCGTACATTTAGAGAAACACGCAAAGATGCGTACGTTTAGAGAAACACGCAAAATGCGTACATTTAGAGAAACACGCAAAATGCGTACATTTAGAGAAACACGCAAAGATGCGTACATTTAGAGAAACACGCAAAGATGCGTACATTTAGAGAAACACGCAAAAGTAAAACTCAACAAACATTTCTTTAAAAAACAAAATCTTTATTTGGTCCGAAAGAACCTGAGATGGGAGCACAGCGCTTCCAAAAATGTTTTAACCACTACTCTGCAAGAAGGGCCTGCAACCTATTTACTATATATCACAATTGTTGCAGGACCTTCTGGCAGAAAAGAAGTTAATCTATCTATACAATCTGAGTATATAAGTTGATAAAATAGCATTCTGACTTCTTACATCTGAACAATATATACAATATTTCAAATATTTTCAAGATCTGGTAGACAGAGAGAAAGAAGGGAATTAAGTTTACAGCAGGTCTGATTATCCCTTTATGCAATTGTGTTGTATGGAAAACAAACTAAGGCCCTTTAATGCCACATGGGTTGCAAACATTTGCGCAAATTCATGCATGTATCCATATCCGTACACAAGCAATTGACAATTTAAAATACAAATCCTAGGATGGGAATATACAAATGTTGTCAATAATTTAAATTAAAAAAACAAATAGGTTTTTGAGCCAAGAACAAAATTTTAGCCATCAGATCTCTTTTGCTCACAATCTTCTGAGGACGGTTTTACACAAACTATGTAGAAACAGAATGTATCGTGATTAGAGGTTGGAGGTACACTTTTATGTAGAATTTATTATTTTATTTGCGGAAAGTATTCACTTAATCGCCTTGAAAAATAGACACTAGTACTGACAGGGATTAGCAGATGCAGAGACATTAAACACTATCAAAATAAACGTAAGTGAAATTTAGCTATATACTTTATGCAGCACTTTTTACAAGTTATATCCCATGTACGCAAATATAAGATCAAGTATAATGACTGGTAAAAAAACAAAAACAAATTAAAGTTAGTTTTACTGAACTGTTAAGTTCCTAGAGATGGAGTTTCCAGGAGTGAAATATGTACAATCCAGTAAAGTCAACTCTCTCTTGGCTATGAATGTTAACAGGACATAAAAACGCACTTCTTTGTTTTAGATAGGTAAAATATATATATATATATATATATATATATATATATATATACACATACATCCAAAAGTAAAAAGCACTCACCGGGTCTTTGTATAAACAGACAAGTTTAATGGGACATTAGCCAGTTTTTAGCCAGTTTTGTTTATGTAAATATTTTTTGTTATTTTTCGTTATTCCCTTCAAACATTGTTGCTACTTTCCATGTAATTCTGCCATAATCGTTTGGAACTTTTGGTCACACACACTCCTGTCATTGCGTTTATGCAGTGTTGTTTTTACTTTCACATATAGACTGCCGATGGGTGTCCTGGTTGCCATGACAACCGATGACGCGGTGGTTCACAGCGCGGCTGTCTGACTTCCGGTACGCCATCGTCAGGGACACATTTGGGAGTGGGTCACGGCTATAAAGGGTGAGTTATGTATTCTGTCTGTAAGAAGTTGTCTGAAGACGGGGGCAACCCCGAAACGTCACATTAAACTTGTCTGTTTATACAAAGACCCAGTGAGTGCTTTTTACTTTTGGATGAATATGCTATATCTTTAAAGCACCCCGGGCAAGCTAGATTGATTCATATACAAAAGGTGTTACTGTGAGTGCTTTTACCTCTCTGGATAAATATATATATATATATATATATATATATATATATATATATATACACTGTATTTATGTATTACCAGTATGAAAATGTTAGCATTTTATGTCCTTTTAACTTCTCTTCCCACCCCTACTATAGCAGGTGTCTTTTGTACAGTGATTTACAGTTCGTCACGTATACATCAATACAAAACAATAGAAATAATGCATTTTTAGTTGAACAAATAAGAAAGGGGCACACAAGAAGCAGGTATCCTGTCTGGGACAGGAAGTGATGACAAGCCCTTGTTTCCCTGAGACTAGAAATATTAAAGCGGCAATCTGATATCCCAGAATCCAGTACTGGTTTTGTACCATATGCAAGTGCTTGGGAATCCTTGAGTAATTGGAAGCCCAAGTCATCAAGTAAAAAAAAAAAACAAGACGGCCGTGTTGTCACCTGATACAGACATTGTGTCTTTCCAATAAATTTGAAAATGAAATGTCAGGAGATAGGGGAACATTTGAACATGAATTTCAAACTCAAAAATCTTTATAAACCATTATAGACTTAATATATGACACTGTTCTAGAGGGCTGATTATAGCTACGTCCTCCAACAGAAATGATTCTATAGCCTTAAAAAGGGAAATGAAACCCAAATTTCATCTTTCATTATTCAGATAGAGAATACAATTTTAAACAACATTCCAATTTACTTCTATTATTTAATTTGCTTCATTCTTTAGATATCCTTTATTGAAGAAATAAGGCATCTATGTGCAGCCACCAATCGGCAGCTAGTGAGCCTATTTAGATATGATTTTCAACAAATTATAACACGAGAATGAAGCAAATTAGATAATAGAAGTAAATAGGAAAGTTATTTAAAATTGCATGTGCTTTCTAAATCAGGAAACAAAAAAATTGGGTTTTATGTCCCTTTAAAGGAACAGTGCAATAATTACATTGTCTAATTGGTCACATGATGCAATTGTTGCACGGCTGACCTTCAAGAACTCTAAATGTTAAATCCCTGCAAAGAGGTTAAACACATAAGTAAAGTCCATCTGAAGATACAGCAGCAGTGCATGTCTGGTGATTTGTAGCTTTTGCTAATAACCCTCTCGATTGGTTACTTGGGAGCTCAAGTACTCCCCAATGGGACGTTACCTACATGATTAACACCTTTCTGGGTCAGTGATACATCAATTGCAAACTGTAATGAATTAACATGCGGAATTATTGCATCCGAATGTCACTGGATTTAGTGTATGAACAGCAGTCAACTTTTTTTTTACATCTTTATGGATTTCTTGTCAAGTTATAATTTACCAACTATCTGATGAGAATTACATTTTTCTTGGCCCATTGAATTGTCTGAATTTCTTTTCTTAGAAAAATAATTAAATTCAAATTCCATTAAAAAAACAATGTATTTTTGTGTTCTCTGCTCTATGTTTGAAAAAGAAGTTTAATTAACGTACCTTAAAGCAGATTAATCATATACATTTTTTTTGGATGTTCTTGATTTACTTAGACCTAAAAGTACATAATAAAATATCACTGTATTAACAGATTTCATATAAAGAAGTCATTATGTGTGATGATCTCTTAGGAAACATATTTTAAATAGAAACCTAACATTTACCTTTTCTCCAAACTATGACTGGCAAGTGATGTGAAAGAGCAGCCATTTCTACATCAGAATCCCAAAGACGACCAAAATAAAATAATCATAAAAAACAGAAGGACATTAACAAAATTCTATTAAATATTTTATTATTGCATGAATTCTGACTTAACTATGTGTTTAAACATGCAAACACATATTCAAACTCCAGCTCAGGAGTTGCAATGCACTGCCATTCTTCGGGAGGACACAGCCCATAAGCCAATCAAGAGGTGGCATACACATGTATCATCCAATCACCGGACAAGTCGTGCTCGGGATTAAAACAGGAGCATGACTATAACAAGGGTTTTCAACCACTTTGCAGGCGTTTAACACATACTTAACAAACCAATTTAATGCAATAATAAAATCAAATTGGAGAATATTAGGATTACATTGGAATGCCCCTTTAAACATTCTATGTTCCCTGGGATAAGGTGGCTGTGCATGTACAAATAAAATAGCAGAGTAGTGTCTAAGCACTAATGGCCTTCAATAAAAAAACAAAAAAAAAACAACAAAAAACAGTAAGTGAAAAAGAAAGTGAGAATCACACACAATACTTCTTCATATGACTTCTAACAGCACTGTTCATTCCTAAAGGTTAGTGTCCTTTTATGCTGGTATTCTACTTTTAACCATTCAGTTATCTCAAAGTGCTTTAACAAAATTAACAAGATGTTTTAGACAAACAGACCCTGTTGTGTAGCGTGTTGGGAAAAAACAAATATAAACGAGATCTGATTTTTTAAAAGATGAAGAGGAAAGTTAACAAAAACTAATGTTTACCTTGAGGGTTTTCTAGAATAACAGAGTAATCACTTAGAAATGTGTGAAGACAGAGGCCTGTTCACACAACGTCCTGAGTAGTATTCAAGTGTCATCTTCATTAAGTGTTTAGTCTGTAAAGTGTTCCCAGTATACCTGTGCAGAGCAGCTAATTTTCCAAGTTTTAGTCCTGTTGTAGTCTGGCGTCAGAGAGGTCGTGGACCATGAAGGCCAGACACCTCAGAGGATAGTGGGGGGCTGTGGGTACCTTTGCTAGACATCCAGTCATTAAGTAACGCCTGGTTGGCTTTACGGTGAGCCAGTCGGTGAGTGATTGAAAATCCAGCATTGCCCTCTAGTTGAGACAAGATGACCAGCACCTGTCTGGAAGTGCAGAAAACGATCAGTGAAAAGAAAAAAAAAGTGATAAATTATTTTCAGAATGGCAAAAAATATTGAGAAAGAAGTTGGGAATTGCAAGTTGGATAGGAACCAGCAGGAAACGTAAGTTAAAAGGGACAATCTACTCCAGAAGTGTTATTGTTTAAAAAGATAGATAAATCAGTTTAATACCCATTCCCCAGTTTTGCATAACCAACACAGTTATGTTAATACACTTTTTACCTCTGTGATTACCTTGCATCTAAGCCTCTGCAGACTGCCCCCTTATCTCAGTTCTTTTGACAGACTTGCATTTTAGCCAATCAGTGCCCTCCCATAAGTTACTCCACAGGTGTGAGTACAATGTTATCTATTTGACACACATGAACTAATGCCATCTAGCTGTAAAAACCTGTCAAAATGCACTGAGATAACAGGCTGGCCTTCAAGGGCTTAGAAATTAGCATATGAGCCTACCTAGGTTTAGTATTTCTGTAAAATACTATGCAATTGAAATAACAAATTATGTTTACCTGATAATTTCATTTCCATCATGGGGAGGAGAGTCCACGGCTTCATTCATTACTTTTGGGAATAAAGAACCTGGCCACCAGGAGGAGGCAAAAACACTCCAGCCAAAGGCTTAAATACCTCCCCCCACTCCCCTCATCCCCCAGTCATTCTGCCGAGGGAACAAGGAACAGTAGGAGAAATATCACGGTATAAAAGGTGCCAGAAGATAAATTAAATTTAGGTCCGCCCACCAGAGTTACGGGCGGGAGCCGTGGACTTTCCTCCCCGCGATGGAAATTAAATTATCAGGTAAGAATAATTTATGTTTTCCATATAAAAGGGGAGGAGAGTCCACGGCTTCATTCATTACTTTTGGGAAACATATACCCAAGCTAGAGAGGACACTGAATGAAACCGGGAGGGAAAAAGGCGGACCCTAATCTGAGGGCACCACAGTCTGTAAAACCTTGCTCCCAAAAACAGTTTCCACAGAAGCAAAAAAGTCAAAATTTGTAAAACTTTGTAAAAGTGTGTAAGGAGGGCCAGGTAGCTGCCTTACAAATCTGCTCCATAGAGGCCTCATTCTTAAAGGCCAAAGACGAAGCCACAGCTCTAGTTGAATGAGACGTGATCCTCTGAGGAGGCTTATGTCCCGCTGTCTCATAGGCCAAGCAAATTAAACTTCTCAACCAAAAAGACAAAGAAGTAGAAGAGGCCCTCTGACCCTTGCGCTTCCCGGAATACACCACAAAAAGAGATGTAGACTGTCTAAAATCCTTTGTAGAACTTCAAGGCACGAACCACATCCAGATTTTGAAGTAACATCTCCTTAGAAGACGAAGAGTTAGGACACAAAGAAGGAACAATTATTTCCTGATTAATGTTACAGCTAGACACCACCTTGGGAAGAAACCCCAAACCGGTGCGAAGAATTGCCTTATCCGTATGAAAAACCAGGTAAGGAGGCTCGAAATTGCAAGGCAGCGAGCTCAGATACTCTGCGTGCTGATGCAATAGCCAACAGGAATGCATAGGCTCAAACGGAACCCTCTGCAATACCTTAAGAATCAAGTTTAAGCTCCATGGGGGAGCAGACTACCTAAAGACAGGCCTGATTCTAGACAGAGCCTGAACGAACGATTGAATGTCAGGAAGCTCAGCGAGTCTCCTGTGCAACAAGACTGATAATAAAGACTGAAATCTCTCCCTTTAAGGAACTAGCGGCAAGACCCTTCTCCAAACCCTCCTGGAGAAAGGACAGAATCCTGGATACCTTCACCTTGTGCCAAGGATATCCATGCTTCTCACACCAGGACAAGTAAGTCCTCCACACCTTATGGTAGATGCGACGAGTGACCGGTTTCCTTGCCTGAACTAAAGTGTCAATCACACTCTCAGAAAAACCTCTCTTGGCTAAGACTAAGAGTTTAATCTCCACGCAGCCTCAGAGAAACAAGATTTTGATGCTAAAAGGGACCCTGTTCCAGTAGATTCCTGCGACAGGGTAACCGCCATGGCGGAGGATGACATCCCCACCAGATCCGCAAACCACGTCCTCCGCGGCCACAATGTAGCAATCAGGATGGCAGAAGCTCGCTCCTGTTTGATACATGCCACTACACGAGGTAGAAGTGGTAACGGTGGAAAAATTTAAGCTAGGCTGAAACCCCAAGGCACCGCTAAGACATCTATCAGCTCTGCCTGGGGATCCCTCGATCTCGACCCGCATCGGGGTAGCTTGTAATGGAGTCTGGACGCCATGAGATCTATGTCTGGCATTCCCCAGATCTATCTCTGGCGTTCCCCCTTGAATGTGGATCGCTGAAAGCGAGCAGCTGTGGGACTCCGCCCACTCCAAAATCTGAGACACCTCCCTCATTGCTAGGGAGCTCCTCGTACCCCCTGATGGTTGATGTAAGCCACCAACGTAATGTTGTCAGTCTGGAATCTGATGAAGCCAAACTACCCCAAAGGAGGCCACGCCCTCAAAGCATTGTAAATTGCTTGAAGTTCCAGAATATTTATCGGAAGGAGAGACTCCTCCCGGGTCCATTTTCCTTGTGCCATCCTGGCACCCCAAACAGCTAACCATCCTGCGAGACTCGCGTCCATGGTCACAATCTTCCAGGACGGTCTCAAGAAGGATGTCCCCAGGGACAGATACTCCGGACTGATCCACCAAGAGAGGGAGTCCCTGGTCCAAGCATCCATGGATATCCGCTGTGATAGATCTGAATGATCGCCGTTCCACTGTCTCAACATGCACAGTTGAAGAGCTCTGAGATGGAACCTGGCGAAGGGGATGACATCTATGCTGGAGACCATGAGACCGATCATCTTCATACACTGAGCCACCGAAGGGCTTGAGGAGGACTAAAATTGCATGACAGGTGGACGCAATCTTCCGGCGTCATTGATCTGTAAGAAATATTTTCATGGACATAGAGTCTATTATTGTGCCCAGGAATGTGATTGGAGCAAGAAAAGAGCAGCCCTCGAATGATCCTCTGCGAGGTTAAACAATGGCGCCTGGACTAGGATGTCGTCCAAATAGGGCGCCACAGCAATGCCCCTGGATCTGGCCACTGCAAGTAGCGCCCCCAGAACCTTCGAGAAGACTAGCGGGGCCGTCGCCAGCCCGAAAGGAAGGACCACAAACAAAGTGTTGGCCCAGAAACTCAAATCTTAGGAACTTGAAGTGAGCCCTGTGAATTGGAACATGAAGGTAAGCATCCTTCAAGTCTATTGTCGTCATGAACTGCCCCTCTTGAACTAGGGGCAGAATCGATCTGATAGTTTCCATTTTGAATGATGGAACATCCAGAAACTTGTTTAAACACTTTAGGTCCAGAATCGGGCGGGAATGTGCCCTCCTTCTTTGGAACCACAAAAAGACTTGAATAGTACCCTAGACCCCTTTCTGCTTGGGGTACTGGTACGATAACACCTAGAGAGGAGAGATCCCTCACACATTCTAGAAAGGCCTCTCTCTTTTCCAGTCTTGAAGACAGGTTTGACAGGAAAATCTGCCCCTGGGCAGATGGGACCTGAATCCTATCCTGTAACCCTGGGCGACAACCTCCAGAACCCAAGGATCCTGAACATCCTGCAACCAGGCTTCGGAGAAGAGAGACAATCTACCCCCTACTTTGTCAGGAGACCGGTCGGGAGCCGCCCCTTTATGCCGATTTTGTCTCGGCGGGCTTCTTGTTCTGCTTGGACTTGGTCCAAGACTGAGCAGGCTTCCAAGTTCCCTTGGACTGATCCGCTTTCGCAGCGGGCTGCTGGCGCTGGGCCTTGTCCGCACGAAAGGGACGAAAAGTAGAACCCTTAGGCTTAGCCTTCTTATCTTGTGGTAGGAAAGCACCCTTGCCTCCCGTATCTGTTGATATGATTGAATCCAATCCTGGACTGAACAAAAGCGTTCCTTGAAAAGGTAGGGACTACAGTCTCGACTTAGAGGTCATGCCCGAAGACCATGATTTTAGCCACAGAGCCCAGGCGAATAATTTGCATATTGGCGTCACATATGAAAGAATTGGCAACCTTCAACGTCTTAATCTTATCCTGTATCTCGTCAATGGTAGTCTCCCTCTCGACCATATCACACATGGATTCACCCCAATATGTTGCAGCTCCGGCAACCATGGCTACAGCCGCTGCCGGTTGAAAAACAAACCCGTGTGCCGAAACATTTTCTTTAACATGTTTTCCAACTTTTTATTCATGGGCTCTTTAAACAACGAACTATCCTCGAGAGGAATAGTTGTCCGCTTCGCGAGCGTAGAAATAGCACCCTCTACCTTAGGGACAGTCCCCCACAGCTTGAGTTGAGAGTCCGGGACGGGGAACAGTTTCTTAAAGGAAGAAGAAAGGGAAAAGGAAGAACCTAATCACTCCCATTCATTCTTAATGATATTAGCCATCTTAACAGGAACCGGGAAGGTCTGAGGCACCACCCTGTCCTCGTATACCTTATCAAGCTTAGGAATTGAAGACTCCTCCGGAAGCTTTGGTTCCGGAACCTCCAGAGTAGCCAGCACTTGCTTCAGGAATGAGACTTTGTTAAAGGAGTACCCTCTAACACGTCAGAGTCATCCATAGCTTGCGCTGTTATGGACTAGATAAACTTAATAAACAGGCACCTTTATACCCCAATGGCCGGGGCACTCGCCACCTCCTATGACCCGGACTACAGAAATCGCTTTGTCTCCTGTGTCGCTGATCAACAGAGGAAGTGGAGACCTCTCCTGGTCACATGGAATGCCTCGCAGGACCGCCCCTGCACTAAGGAGAAAACGCGCCAAAACCGGAAGTCACCCTAAAAATTCCACGATTGCCAGAGCCTCATCTTGCACATAATGCAGCAATTACACAATAAACAACATCATGTATAAACCCCCCGTTCAATAATCCCCTTACCAGGAATACTAACCCTTGATTCCATAAGATAAAAGGCGCCACACTGTGACCCTGTCTTCTGTGTAATCATTATGTATAAAAAAATGAAACAATCTTACCAGAATCTATGCCGTGGAACACAGGAACACGGCCCTTCAAGTGTGACAAGTAGAAACATCGCTCCTGACATGGACTTGAGTGCAGAAAACAGGCAGCGAAACTCGTCAACGCTGATTGCTTGTGGAGCTGTTAATATGAGTTGGGATGGTTTCGCAGAAAGACTCTCCCTGCATCTCCGGACTCTAACTTTCACCCAAGCTCTCACTGAGAGGCTGACAGGATTACTTAAAACTCCAGTCCCATTTCGAAGAGTACTACCCTCCATAAGAGACTACTCCGAATCTTCGGCACTTCTCTGCCATCCTCCTGTGACGAAAGGCAGAGAATGACTGGGGGATGAGGGGAGTGGGGGAGGTATTTAAACTTTTGGCTGGGGTGTCTTTGCCTCCTCCTGGTGGCCAGGTTCTTTATTCCCAAAAGTAATGAATGAAGCCGTGGAGTCTCCTCCCCTTTAGATGGAAATATATATATTTTTAATATAAATTCTGTGCTACATGTACTTACATTAATATAAGCTTTCATTTAAATAAATGTGAAATGGTTGGAATTAGCATAACTTTGGACACATAGACAACACTGCATGATGTCCGTGTTGAGTAGGGATTGGCAACAAGACATATGACATTATTTCGCACTCACCTGTGCAGAGGTGGGACACTGTCGTGAGTTTTGAGACTCCCTCTGGTGGACACCACATTAAAGCTATCTGTACAGTCACACTGGATGTGTAGATAAGCCTTGGGATGCCGGTTTTCCACAACTACAATGAGACCAGCCCATCCGTGAGTCAGGTAGTAACAAGTCATACCCTCACGACCCTGCAGATTATGAAGATAAAGGTTAGTTATAACACAGGTCATAAGAGTCAAAACACGCTGGATATCATCCTATGCGCTCTCAATGCAATACTAGCGGACAGCCGCTACTGCTTTATTCAACACAACTTAACAAATACCACTTTAAACATTTTGAGATTGTTATTCCAATAACTCCGTTATAAGTGTCCCAAATTGTTATCAATTATAGAGGTAAGTTAAAACCTAGGTTATAATATGGTGGCACCCAACACAATATGGAGACTAGACCGTTACAATTATTTATTTAATATTTAAACAACTAAAATAGTTTTTAAAAATATATTTAAACGTTGCTCTCAGGTTAACGTTTGCTTTGAATACATTGTTTTAAGCACTTATTTAGCGTTGAATGTCCCTTTAAACACCAATGCGTTTCACCAGGATTCTCAGCATATTTAGTCAGGGATATGATCCTGCATTGCTTGTTTGTAAAACACTGCAATCGTCTACCTTCTACCATCAGTGTTAAAGGGTCATTCATGTTACGGTTTTATTTGTAGCAGTTTAAAGGGATATTTTTTTTAAATTAAACATTCTTTTTTAATATACTTCTTCCTCCTCTTCTGAAAACAGCTGCTGTCTATTTATATGCTTGTAAAGACAAAGCAAAAGAAGGAGTTATAGAGCGTTGCATATCAGTTGTGCACAAACATGCACTTCCTGTTAATTTCCATATAACAGCCCTTTTCCATGCAAAAAGATTTCTAAGCATGTTACAGCTGCAGTACATACATGTTTTGAGCATGGAAGTAAAAACAAAGTTTTCATGCAAATTAAAAAACAAAAAACAGAATTTATGTTTACCTGATAAATTACTTTCTCCAACGGTGTGTCCGGTCCACGGCGTCATCCTTACTTGTGGGATATTCTCTTCCCCAACAGGAAATGGCAAAGAGCCCAGCAAAGCTGGTCACATGATCCCTCCTAGGCTCCGCCTACCCCAGTCATTCGACCGACGTTAAGGAGGAATATTTGCATAGGAGAAACCATATGATACCGTGGTGACTGTAGTTAAAGAAAATAAATTATCAGACCTGATTCAAAAACCAGGGCGGGCCGTGGATCGGACACACCGTTGGAGAAAGTAATTTATCAGGTAAACATAAATTCTGTTTTCTCCAACATAGGTGTGTCCGGTCCACGGCGTCATCCTTACTTGTGGGAACCAATACCAAAGCTTTAGGACACGGAAGATGGGAGGGAGCAAATCAGGTCACCTAGATGGAAGGCACCACGGCTTGCAAAACCTTTCTCCCAAAAATAGCCTCAGAAGAAGCAAAAGTATCAAACTTGTAAAATTTGGTAAAAGTGTGCAGTGAAGACCAAGTCGCTGCCCTACATATCTGATCAACAGAAGCCTCGTTCTTGAAGGCCCATGTGGAAGCCACAGCCCTAGTGGAATGAGCTGTGATTCTTTCGGGAGGCTGCCGTCCGGCAGTCTCGTAAGCCAATCTGATGATGCTTTTAATCCAAAAAGAGAGAGAGGTAGAAGTTGCTTTTTGACCTCTCCTTCTACCGGAATAAACAACAAACAAGGAAGATGTTTGTCTAAAATCCTTTGTAGCGTCTAAATAGAATTTTAGAGCGCGAACAACATCCAAATTGTGCAACAAACGTTCCTTCTTTGAAACTGGTTTCGGACACAGAGAAGGTACGATAATCTCCTGGTTAATGTTTTTGTTAGAAACAACTTTTGGAAGAAAACCAGGTTTAGTACGTAAAACCACCTTATCTGCATGGAACACCAGATAAGGAGGAGAACACTGCAGAGCAGATAATTCTGAAACTCTTCTAGCAGAAGAAATTGCAACCAAAAACAAAACTTTCCAAGATAATAACTTAATATCAACGGAATGTAAGGGTTCAAACGGAACCCCCTGAAGAACTGAAAGAACTAAGTTGAGACTCCAAGGAGGAGTCAAAGGTTTGTAAACAGGCTTGATTCTAACCAGAGCCTGAACAAAGGCTTGAACATCTGGCACAGCTGCCAGCTTTTTGTGAAGTAACACAGACAAGGCAGAAATCTGTCCCTTCAGGGAACTTGCAGATAATCCTTTTTCCAATCCTTCTTGAAGGAAGGATAGAATCTTAGGAATCTTAACCTTGTCCCAAGGGAATCCTTTAGATTCACACCAACAGATATATTTTTTCCAAATTTTGTGGTAAATCTTTCTAGTTACAGGCTTTCTGGCCTGAACAAGAGTATCGATAACAGAATCTGAGAACCCTCGCTTCAATAAGATCAAGCGTTCAATCTCCAAGCAGTCAGCTGGAGTGAGACCAGATTCGGATGTTCGAACGGACCTTGAACAAGAAGGTCTCGTCTCAAAGGTAGCTTCCATGGTGGAGCCGATGACATATTCACCAGATCTGCATACCAAGTCCTGCGTGGCCACGCAGGAGCTATCAAGATCACCGACGCCCTCTCCTGATTGATCCTGGCTACCAGCCTGGGGATGAGAGGAAACGGCGGGAATACATAAGCTAGTTTGAAGGTCCAAGGTGCTACTAGTGCATCCACTAGAGCCGCCTTGGGATCCCTGGATCTGGACCCGTAGCAAGGAACTTTGAAGTTCTGACGAGAGGCCATCAGATCCATGTCTGGAATGCCCCACAGTTGAGTGACTTGGGCAAAGATTTCCGGATGGAGTTCCCACTCCCCCGGATGCAATGTCTGACAACTCAGAAAATCCGCTTCCCAATTTTCCACTCCTGGGATGTGGATAGCAGACAGGTGGCAGGAGTGAGACTCCGCCCATAGAATGATTTTGGTCACTTCTTCCATCGCCAGGGAACTCCTTGTTCCCCCCTGATGGTTGATGTACGCAACAGTTGTCATGTTGTCTGATTGAAACCGTATGAACTTGGCCCTCGCTAGCTGAGGCCAAGCCTTGAGAGCATTGAATATCGCTCTCAGTTCCAGAATATTTATCGGTAGAAGAGATTCTTCCCGAGACCAAAGACCCTGAGCTTTCAGGGATCCCCAGACCGCGCCCCAGCCCATCAGACTGGCGTCGGTCGTGACAATGACCCACTCTGGTCTGCGGAAGGTCATCCCTTGTGACAGGTTGTCCAGGGACAGCCACCAACGGAGTGAGTCTCTGGTCCTCTGATTTACTTGTATCCTCGGAGACAAGTCTGTATAGTCCCCATTCCACTGACTGAGCATGCACAGTTGTAATGGTCTTAGATGAATGCGCGCAAAAGGAACTATGTCCATTGCCGCTACCATCAAACCTATCACTTCCATGCACTGCGCTATGGAAGGAAGAGGAACGGAATGAAGTATCCGACAAGAGTCTAGAAGTTTTGTTTTTCTGGCCTCTGTCAGAAAAATCCTCATTTCTAAGGAGTCTATTATTGTTCCCAAGAAGGGAACCCTTGTTGACGGAGATAGAGAACTCTTTTCCACGTTCACTTTCCATCCGTGAGATCTGAGAAAGGCCAGGACGATGTCCGTGTGAGCCTTTGCCTGAGGAAGGGACGACGCTTGAATCAGAATGTCGTCCAAGTAAGGTACTACAGCAATGCCCCTTGGTCTTAGCACAGCTAGAAGGGACCCTAGTACCTTTGTGAAAATCCTTGGAGCAGTGGCTAATCCGAAAGGAAGCGCCACGAACTGGTAATGCTTGTCCAGGAATGCGAACCTTAGGAACCGATGATGTTCCTTGTGGATAGGAATATGTAGATACGCATCCTTTAAATCCACCGTGGTCATGAATTGACCTTCCTGGATGGAAGGAAGAATTGTTCGAATGGTTTCCATTTTGAACGATGGAACCTTGAGAAACTTGTTTAAGATCTTGAGATCTAAGATTGGTCTGAACGTTCCCTCTTTTTTGGGAACTATGAACAGATTGGAGTAGAACCCCATCCCTTGTTCTCCTAATGGAACAGGATGAATCACTCCCATTTTTAACAGGTCTTCTACACAATGTAAGAATGCCTGTCTTTTTATGTGGTCTGAAGACAACTGAGACCTGTGGAACCTCCCCCTTGGGGGAAGCCCCTTGAATTCCAGAAGATAACCTTGGGAGACTATTTCTAGCGCCCAAGGATCCAGAACATCTCTTGCCCAAGCCTGAGCGAAGAGAGAGAGTCTGCCCCCCACCAGATCCGGTCCCGGATCGGGGGCCAACATTTCATGCTGTCTTGGTAGCAGTGGCAGGTTTCTTGGCCTGCTTTCCCTTGTTCCAGCCTTGCATTGGTCTCCAAGCTGGCTTGGCTTGAGAAGTATTACCCTCTTGCTTAGAGGACGTAGCACTTTGGGCTGGTCCGTTTCTACGAAAGGGACGAAAATTAGGTTTATTTTTGGCCTTGAAAGGCCGATCCTGAGGAAGGGCGTGGCCCTTACCCCCAGTGATATCAGAGATAATCTCTTTCAAGTCAGGGCCAAACAGCGTTTTCCCCTTGAAAGGAATGTTAAGTAGCTTGTTCTTGGAAGACGCATCAGCTGACCAAGATTTCAACCAAAGCGCTCTGCGCGCCACAATAGCAAACCCAGAATTCTTAGCCGCTAACCTAGCCAATTGCAAAGTGGCGTCTAGGGTGAAAGAATTAGCCAATTTGAGAGCATTGATTCTGTCCATAATCTCCTCATAAGGAGGAGAATCACTATCGACCGCCTTTACCAGCTCATCGAACCAGAAACACGCGGCTGTAGCGACAGGGACAATGCATGAAATTGGTTGTAGAAGGTAACCCTGCTGAACAAACATCTTTTTAAGTAAACCTTCTAATTTTTTATCCATAGGATCTTTGAAAGCACAACTATCTTCTATGGGTATAGTGGTGCGTTTGTTTAAAGTGGAAACCGCTCCCTCGACCTTGGGGACTGTCTGCCATAAGTCCTTTCTGGGGTCGACCATAGGAAACAATTTTTTAAATATGGGGGGAGGGACGAAAGGAATACCGGGCCTTTCCCATTCTTTATTTACAATGTCCGCCACCCGCTTGGGTATAGGAAAAGCTTCTGGGAGCCCCGGGACCTCTAGGAACTTGTCCATTTTACATAGTTTCTCTGGGATGACCAAATTGTCACAATCATCCAGAGTGGATAATACCTCCTTAAGCAGAGCGCGGAGATGTTCCAACTTAAATTTAAACGTAATCACATCAGGTTCAGCTTGTTGAGAAATGTTCCCTGAATCAGTAATTTCTCCCTCAGACAAAACCTCCCTGGCCCCATCAGACTGGTTTAGGGGCCCTTCAGAACCATTATTATCAGCGTCGTCATGCTCTTCAGTATCTAAAACAGAGCAGTCGCGCTTACGCTGATAAGTGTGCATTTTGGCTAAAATGTTTTTGACAGAATTATCCATTACAGCCGTTAATTGTTGCATAGTAAGGAGTATTGGCGCGCTAGATGTACTAGGGGCCTCCTGAGTGGGCAAGACTCGTGTAGACGAAGGAGGGAATGATGCAGTACCATGCTTACTCCCCTCGCTTGAGGAATCATCTTGGGCATCATTGTCATTGTCACATAAATCACATTTATTTAAAGCTTCCCCACATTCAGAACACAGTCTATCTGGTAGGTCAGACATGTTAAACAGGCATAAACTTGATAACAAAGTACAAAAAACGTTTTAAAATAAAACCGTTACTGTCACTTTAAATTTTAA
Source organism: Bombina bombina (assembly GCF_027579735.1). Taxonomy (NCBI): domain Eukaryota; kingdom Metazoa; phylum Chordata; class Amphibia; order Anura; family Bombinatoridae; genus Bombina; species Bombina bombina. The sequence continues at coordinate 50,114,830 of NC_069509.1, forward strand.
ACTGAACACACTTTATTACTGCAATTGCGAAAAAATATGAAGGAATTGTTCAAAATTCACCAAAATTTCACCACAGTGTCTTAAAGCCTTAAAAGAATTGCACACCAAATTTGGAAGCTTTAACCCTTAAAATAACGGAACCGGAGCCGTTTTTAACTTTAACCCCTTTACAGTCCCTGGTATCTGCTTTGCTGAGACCCAACCAAGCCCAAAGGGGAATACGATACCAAATGACGCCTTCAGAAAGTCTTTTCTATGTATCAGAGCTCCTCACACATGCGACTGCATGTCATGCCTCTCAAAAACAAGTGCGCAACACCGGCGCGAAAATGAGGCTCTGCCTATGATTTGGGAAAGCCCCTAAAGAATAAGGTGTCTAAAACAGTGCCTGCCGATATAATCTTATCAAAATACCCAGATTAAATGATTCCTCAAGGCTAAATATGTGTTAGTAATGAATCGATTTAGCCCAGAAAAAGTCTACAGTCTTAATAAGCCCTTGTGAAGCCCTTATTTACTATCTTAATAAACATGGCTTACCGGATCCCATAGGGAAAATGACAGCTTCCAGCATTACATCGTCTTGTTAGAATGTGTCATACCTCAAGCAGCAAGAGACTGCTCACTGTTCCCCCAACTGAAGTTAATTCCTCTCAACAGTCCTGTGTGGAACAGCCATGGATTTTAGTAACGGTTGCTAAAATCATTTTCCTCATACAAACAGAAATCTTCATCTCTTTTCTGTTTCTGAGTAAATAGTACATACCAGCACTATTTTAAAATAACAAACTCTTGATTGAATAATAAAAACTACAGTTAAACACTAAAAAACTCTAAGCCATCTCCGTGGAGATGTTGCCTGTACAACGGCAAAGAGAATGACTGGGGTAGGCGGAGCCTAGGAGGGATCATGTGACCAGCTTTGCTGGGCTCTTTGCCATTTCCTGTTGGGGAAGAGAATATCCCACAAGTAAGGATGACGCCGTGGACCGGACACACCTATGTTGGAGAAAAACAATTTTCAGTTTACTTATAGCATCAAATTTACCTCATTCTCGTGTCCTTTGTTGAAATGGATGCCTTTTCCATGAGAACATACTGAGGCTTAGGAGCATGCATGTGCCTTGAGCTATAGATGACAGCAGTATTTGCCACAATGTCAGTAACACGTGCACGCTCCTGATCCTACCCGAGTATGCTCTCACGGAAAGCAGCTAAGATGCAAAACGAAATAACAAAAGAAAGAGGTAAATTATAGCTCTTCCATTTCGCTTTTAACCCCTTAATGACCGGACCATTTTTCAATTTTCTTACCCTTAATGACAATGGCTATTTTTACATTTCTGCAGTGTTTGTGTTTAGCTGTAATTTTCCTCTTACTCATTTACTGTACCCACACATATTATATACCGTTTTTCTCGACATTAAATGGACTTTCTAAAGATACCATTATTTTCATCATATCTTATAATTTACTATAAAAAAAAATTTAAAATATGAGGAAAAAAATGAAAAAAACACACTTTTTCTAACTTTGACCCCCAAAATCTGTTACACATCTACAACCACCAAAAAACACCCATGCTAAATAGTTTCTAAATTTTGTCCTGAGTTTAGAAATACCCAATTTTTACATGTTCTTTGCTTTTTTTGCAAGTTATAGGGCCATAAATACAAGTAGCACTTTGCTATTTTCAAACCACTTTTTTTCAAAATTAGCGCTAGTTACATTGGAACCCTGATATCTGTCAGGAATCCCTGAATATCCCTTGACATGTGTATATTGTTTTTTAGAAGACAACCCAAAGTATTGATCTAGGCACATTTTTTTATATTTCATGCCACCATTTCACCGCCAAATACGATCAAATAAAAAAAAAAAACTTACATTTTTCACAATTTTAGGTTTCTCACTGAAATTATTTACAAACAGCTTGTGCAATTATGGCACAAATGGTTGTAAATGCTTCTCTGGGATCCCCTTTGTTCAGAAATAGCAGACATATATGGCTTTGGCGTTGCTTTTTGGTAATAATAAGGCCGTTAAATACTGCTACGCACCACACTTGTAATATGCCCAGCAGTTAAGGGGTTAATTAGGTAGCTTGTAGGGTTAATTTTTAGCTTTAGCGTAGAGATCAGCCTCCCACCTGACACATCCCACCCCCTGATCCCCCCTGACCCCCTCAAACAGCTCTCTTCCCTCCCCCACCTCACAATTGTCACCGCCATCTTAAGTACTGGCAGAAAGTCTGCCAGTACTGAAATAAAAATAATTTATTATTATTTTTTTATTTTTTTCATACAGTCTGCAGTGATGGATCCCCCCTTACCCCACAACCTCCCTGATCCCCCCCAATACATATCTCTAACCCTCCCCCTCTACCTATTTGCCGCCATCTTGGGTACTGGCAGCTGTCTGCCAGTACCCAATTTGCCCCCCAAAATAGTTTTTTTTTACTTTTTTATACTGAAATACTTGTTTTCTGTAGTGTAGCTGGCCCCCCTAAATGATCTATATCCCTCCCCCTCCCAGATCCCTTACTAAAGAACTAAGATCCCCCTGCATCTATATCGTTTTTTTTTTTTACTTTCATATTGATGCATAATTTGCGTGCGCGCGCACGCCACCCCGCCCCCCGCCGCAACCACCCCTCCGGTCACAACAACCGACAGTGTCAGATCGGTTTGGCTAACTGGGGGTCATATAGCCAAAAGATGCTCCCACCCACCTACGAATTTGTTAGCATCATTGGCCGATGCAGAGAGGGCCACAGAGTGGCCCTTTCTGCATCGGTAAGTAAAATAGTGGATTGCAGTGATGCCTCAATATTGAGGCATCACTACAATCCCTTGGAAGCAGCTGGAAGCGATCATGATCGCTTCCAGCACTTCAGAGAACAGAGGACGTACCAGGTACGTCAATTGTCATTAAGGGAGTATTTTTCTATGACGTACCTGGTAAGTCCTCTGTCATTAAGGGGTTAAAGGGACATAAAACCCACATTTTTTCTTTCATGATTCAGATAAAGCATACAATTTTAAACAACTTTCCAATTTACTTCTGTTATCACATTTTCTTCGTTTTCTTGTTATCCTTTGTTGAAAAGCTGGGATGTAAGCTCATGAGTGTGCATGTGTCCACAACACTATATGGCAGCAGTTTTGCAACAATGTTATACATTAGCAGGAGCACTAGATGGCAGCACTATTTCCTGTCATGTAGTGCTTCAGGCATGTGCACGCTACCTACCTAGGTATCCCTTCAACAAAGAATATCATGAGAATGAAACAAATTTGATAATAGAAGTAAATTGGAAACTTTTTAAAAATTGTATTCTCTATTTAAATAATGAAATAAATGTTTTGGGTTAACTGTCCCTTTAAGTGATAGTAAAGTCACAAAAACGATAATTCTAATGCATTAAGACTATTGTAGTCACAGTAGTAAACAAGCACCATTTAATTTAAAATAAAAAGCACATTCTCTTGCTTGTTTTTAATAAGTAACACTTTTGAGGGGTTAAACACATAGCGCTGCCGGGTCACTAGTGTGTAACAAATAAGATTATGTCATTTTACAACTATAATGAACCTTTAAAGCAGGGCTCGACAAACCCAGGAGCCAATGGCTCCTAACATTTTGAGTTACTCTCCATATATCTATATACAAATACCACTGTCTGGCTCCTAAAACTGTGTCTTGCTTCTAATTTATAAACAGATTTGTGACCCCTGCTTTAAAGCAACAGACTTTAGACTGCTACAGTTACCTCATGGCGCTCTCCCTTGTCCTCAGTCAGCAGAATAATGGCATCCGCTAGCGTTGTCGGCTGTGCTTCTACCTGCTCCACCATTACAAGACGGGAGCTGTAGATTGCCAGTATGTAGCCCAGAGGGTCTGCAGCTGAGCGTCTGTTGTTGCCACTTCCTGTGGGGCTGGAAACTAAGAAACAGGACAAGCGCAGGTCACACTACATATTCATAGACTCTGCCCGAGGCGTACAAGATGCTACCCACAAAGGTTAAAGGGGATATAAAGCTGAAACAGAGTCCCCAAAAATATTTTATTATTTTGTAGTACAAAAACTTTAAAACACATTCTTATTATGTAGTTTGCCTCCTTTTTCTGTAATTAAACTCTGAAAATTGTGTTTCTTTCTCAGCCCCCCATACAATTCCCAAAATAATCAAGAGCCTTTTAAAAGGGGTGTATTACTGAACTGCAAAAGAATGCATGTGCTGCAAAGAAAAACAAAAAACAGTGTGTGTGTGTATTTTAGTGGATTGCGTTTCTTTTTTTTTTTTTGAAGGATGTTGTTAATTAAATTTAATATAATTATTAAAGCATTTGTGTAGACCATTAATTAATCTATATACTTTCATATTAAAAGTATGTCTGAACCATATCACATTTTCATTAAACTAACAAAATGATTAGAAAGCGGTAGAGCATATTACAGTAACAAGGGCTCTGTAAACCTTGTACCTAGTTTTCAGTAGTTTTCTGTAGTTATAGGGAAGAGAGAGTCTTCCATAATTTCATATTTACCTTGAGTTGAGTTGGCGACGGACGTCTGCCAGTGGTTAAAGGCACAGCACACCACAGCATACTCCCCAGGCTCCAGCATAACATCACAACCAACAAACTTCTTAACTGCCCTTTTGCTGTGCGCCATAAGTCGGCCTAGCATCACCTTCCCAGGACCGCTATGAGATGCTCGGAAAACCATTATACAGAGGTCCAGAAGGTGGCTGTCTACAGTATCAGATCGCCTGCATGAGCAGAAACAAGATGTTTAACCCACTTGGCACAAAAACCCAACCCATACTTTATTTTTTTTTATTTCAGCTGGTCTCAGACTCTCTCACCTGCTGCCTTCCTGGAAGAGGGAGAATTCTAAAGCTGTGCGTTCCACAACTGTGAGAGACGTAACTGTCACTGGGATGGAGGCCTTGTTGGGGAAGGTGCCTTGGACTCTGACCTCGTGCCAATCTGTATGAATTTTACAGATGTCCACAGAATCAAAATACCTGATGGGAAGGAGAAGAGAAATGGGAAGAGTTACTGGAATATAGAATGGAGTGAAAGTGGCATAAAATAAATGCCACGGACTGTAATGTGGTGGACGAGGAACACTGTAAAACCTCTGTGATTGACAATACACTATTGTCAATTAGTTCTTCCGCCTCGCAGACGGAACATAAACATATACACAGGCGGCCTTCAGCTTGTTTTCATTTGCAGGAGTCTATCGTAAGAGGTTTTTGAGAAGAAATTTGGGCACTCTACCTTTGGAATTTTTTAGAAACGCTTGTTTTGTGGAGTTTGTATGATTTTATGTTTTAAAGGGACACTCAATCAAAATTAAACTTTCATTATCCAGATAGAGCTTGCCATTTTAAACAACTTTCCAATTTTACTTCCATTAACTAAATGTGCACAGTCTTTTTATATTTAAACTTTTTGAGTCACCAGCTCCTACTGAGCATGTGCAAGAATAAGTGTGTATGCATTTGTGAATGGCTGATGGCTGTCACATGGTACGTGTATGCATTTGTAATTGGCTGATGGCTGTCACATGGTACATGTATGCATTTGTGATTGGCTGATGGCTGTCACATGGTACGTGTATGCATTTGTGATTGGCTGATGGCTGTCACATGGTACAGGGGGAGTGGAAATAAACATAACTTTTAAAATTGTCAGAAAAAAAATCTACTACTCATTTGAAGTTCAGACTAAGTGCTAATGCATTGTCTTGTTATCTTGCATTTGTTGATTATGCAAATCTACTGTGTTGACTGGTCCTTTAAGTAAACTTTGAGTGAGTGACATGTTTTATTATATATCTAGTGACTAGTTTTGTCAAGTGCGTTAAACTTGTAATCTTTAGCATCTTGTAGTGCAGCAAAATGTATCTTCGTTTTTTCAGGTAGCACTGATTTCCCAACGGTTTGTTATACACAAGTCACATTGCTGACAACATACATCCAAGAGTTAAAAAAAAGAAAATGTCAGACTGCACTTTATGTGCAATGATGAATTACCAGCAATATCTCTCTGTGTGAGGATATGAAGTAGTTTTTTGTTCAGTATATCACAGACTTAAAGGAACATTATTTCAACATTTAGTGTTCTGGAAGATGTAAGTTATATGTTTAGGGATATACATCAGTAGGTTTCTTTGTTGTAATAAAAAGCATTAAGCAGTGGGTAGATTTTATATTTTATTCAGTTTTTTTTTTTTTTTTAAACTTCATTTGTGCAGAGTTCATTACTTCCTGTCACAGCCCACAAGAGGGCTGTAGTCTCTACAGGAAGGCTAAGGGGTAGCTTTTCTTTGCTAAGAGACAGCTATTGCAGCTGCAATCAGTTTATTTCCCATACTGAGTAGAGGACTTTTGCTGCAAAAATGTGACAATATAAGTTAAAGGAATATGAAGCCCTTATTACTCACATAGAGCATGCAATTTTAAATAACTTTCCAATGTACTTCTATTATCTAATTTGCTTTGTTCACCTGCTATCCTTTGTTGAAAGGAATACCTAGGTAGGCTCAAAAGCAGCAAAGCACTACTGGGAGCTAGCTGATGATTGGGGACTGCACTTATATGCCTCTTGTAATTGGCTTAACTGATGTGATCTGCTAGCTCCCAGTAGAGCACAACTGCTCCTTCAACAAATGATAAGAGAATGAAGCAAAATTGAAAAAGAAAATTTATGCTTACCTGATAAATTTATTTATTTATTGACACTATGAGTCCACGGATCATCTAATTACTATTGGGAATATCACTCCTGCCCAGCAGGAGGCGGCAAAGAGCACCACAGCTTCCCTCCAACCCAAGTCATTCGACTGAAGTAAAGGAAAGAAAGGAAAAACCAAGGTGCAGAGGTGTCTGAAGTTTATAACAAACCAACAACCTGTCTTTAGAACAGGGCGGGCCGTGGACTCATCATGTCAAGAAATAAATAAATTTATCAGGCATAAATTTTCTTTTCTTTCTAATGACACGATGAGTCCACGGATCATCTAATTACTATTGGGAATCAATACCCAAGCTAGAGTACACAGATAAGGGAGGGACAAGGCACGGAACCTAAACGGAAGGCACCACTGCTTGAAGAACCTTTCTCCCAAAAGTGGCCTCAGCTGAAGCAAAAGTATCAAATTTGTAGAACTTTGAAAAAGTGTGAAGAGAGGACCAAGTTGCAGCCTTGCAAATCTGTTTCACTGAAGCTTCATTTTTGAACACCCTTGAGGAAGCAACAGCCCTCGTGGAATGAGACGTAACTCTCTCTGGAGGCTGCTGTCCAGCAATTTCATAGGCAAAACGTATGAAACTCTTCAGTCAAAAAGGAAGAGACGTAGCCGTAGCTTTCTGTCCCTTACATTTCCCTGAGAGAACTACAAACAAAGCAGAAGACTGACAAAAATCTTTAGTCGCCTGTAAGTAAAATTTTAGAGCACGAAGGCGCAGTGAGAATTATGTCCCACAAGTTCCCATTGCTCTAAAGCCACCACTGCTCTACTGAAGAGACTGATATGGACTACGGCTACACCCTAGGACAAAGCAGCACAATCTTGCACTACTTAAAAAAATAATAAAATCTTGATTGAAGAATCTTTTTCTAACACCTAACTTTACCACTTCCTTGCTCTAACATAGGCAAAGAGAATGACTGGGGTGGGAGGGAAGGGAGGTGATATTTAGATAAAATATTCTTTATTAAACCACAAACCTCCTCCATATACATCTGATACATTACATGTGACATACAATGAGAAAGACAAAAGAAACAGCATAAGATTCATAAAAAAGAATATAAGGAGCTTTCAGCAGCAGAGTAGCTAGTACCTTACTCATAGTTGTATTCTAAGGATCTCGTAGTACTCTCCTAGGGACCATTCCTTGAGCAGGTTTGCCATTGAAGCTTTCTAACTTTGGCCTTAATCATTTATTCATAAAATATCAACAGTCAATCTAATCTACTACCTTTGCTGGGAGGTGATATTTAAAGGGACACTGAACCCAATTTTTTTTCTTTCATGATTCAGATAGAACATGCAATTGTAAGCCACTTTCTAATTTATTCCTATTATCATTTTTTCTTCGTTCTCTTGCTATCTTTATTTTAAAAAGATGACATCTAAGCTTTTTTTTTTAATTCAGAACTATGGACAGCACTTTTTTATTGGTGGATGAGTTTATCCACCAATCAGCAAGAACAACCCAGGTTGATCCCCAAAAATGGGCCGGCATCTAAACTTACTTTTTTGCATTTCAAATAAAGATACCAAGAGAATGAAGAAAATTTGATAATAGGAGTAAATTAGAAAGTTGCTTAAAATGTCATGCACTATCTGAATCACGAAAGAAAAAAATTGGGTACAGTGTCCCTTTAACAGCTTTGCTGTGGTGCTCTTTGCCACCTCCTGCTGACCAGGAGGTGAATATCCCATTAGTAATTAGATGATCCGTGGACTCATTGTGTCATTATAAAGAAATAGAAGTAAATTGGAGAAGTATCTAAATCATGTAAGAAAGGTTTTTGGTTTCATTTCCCTGTGCTGGTAGCTCTCTAGCTGATGGCAGTAAAACCACCGACATTATGCAAGAAAACGAGTTGTTTGCCGTTTTTAAAACAATCTGTTTCTTTTTAGGTTTACTTTGGTTTTTTTTTACTAATGGAGAACGGTTTCAAATCCCTTTAAAGTTTATTTATAGTGTGCAGACTTTTATAGCCAACAATGAGTTTTTACATTCCTACATGAAAGAAACAGCTTTAAATAAAATATTTTGAGTGACCTGGAATGTAGCTCATTTACTTAAAGGGACAGTCTAGTATAAATTAAACTTTCATTATTCAGATAGGACTTTTAATTTTAATCAACTTTCCAATTTTCTTTTATCATCAAATTTGCTTTTTTCTCTTGGTATTCTTAGTTTAAACTAAACATAGGTAGGCTCATATGCTAATTTCTAAGCCCTTGAGGGCTGCCTCTTATCACAGGCTTTTTAAATCTCTTTTCAACACAAAGAGACTGAAAGTACACGTGGGCCTTCTAGATAACACTGTGTTCAGGCACAGGGGGTTATTTAAGATTTAGCACAAAACAATGCTAAATTTAAGACAATAGATAATAAACTGTCACAGTCATGTAATCAGGGGGCTGGAAGAAGGTTCCTAGATACAAGGTAATCACAGAGGTAAAAAGTATATTAATATAACTGTGTTGGTTATGCAAAACTGGGGAATGGGTAATAAAGGGATTATCTATCTTTTAAAACAATAACAATTCTATGGTAGACTGTCCCTTTAAAATAGAATTCTGGTGTAAACTAAGGGCAACCTGTATATTCTTCAGAGGCAAATTTATTGTACTGTTTATATTTCTCATTTGTTCTGAGTGTTCTTATTTAATTTAAGGTTACTTTAGTTTGATTCTCACAGAGTTAATAAGATCTTGTTCTAAGAACTATTTATGCTAATTAACCCATTTGATGCAGAGGACGAGCTACGCACATCGCAGCCTGCAGGAGCATGACCAGCCCTTTACGCACGTAGTGACATCACAAAGGGGGCAGAACCAGGAAGCTTAGTGCAGCCGCAAGGGAGCTGGATGGGGGGAGGGGTATTCAAACCCCTCAATCTCAGCTCTCTTAGCAGCTGCAAACCTCCAAGACCGCTCATTTGAAAGAGAATCTTGGAGCAGTCATTTCAAGCAGATCTTTTTATTTTATTTATTTTTTTAAAAAGTAAAATAAAAAACATTGTGGATTTGCTTGGGGATGTTACATTATGTACACACACAGACTAGTCCCTGACTTAAAAAGAGATATAAATGTTGTCAGTAGCGTCCGGTGATCACTGTGGTAACCGTAGCGTCCGGTGATCACTGTGGTAACCGTAGCGTCCGGTGATCACTGTGGTAACCGTAGCGTCCGGTGATCACTGTGGTAACCGTAGCGTCCGGTGATCACTGTGGTAACCGTAGCGTCCGGTGATCACTGTGGTAACCGTAGCGTCCGGTGATCACTGTGGTAACCGTAGCATCAGGTGATCACTGTGGTAACCGTAAACAGCTTGCAAGAAAAAAATGCTTTTATTTCTGTACTATACAATGGAGCCTCTCTAATCTATATTATAACCCCCAAGATCCCATATGGGCCCCTATTGCACATGTGGCTGCCCATGATGACAATTTAGTCAGGAGATCCCAGTAACAGCAGTGGTCACAGGGTTATTTTTAATATTATTTACTAAAATCTATGTAAAAATGATAGTTTTATTTACAGTTTTTACTGCAGCTATCTCATATGCCATGAATTATAACTATAATAATGGTTATTGTTTATCTGCAGGGCCTGCTGAAAAAACAATATATAAATTTGTGTGGGTCCCTCACTGAAATTTGACTTACAATAGGGTTTAAATGTAGGTAGCAAAAAGCTCAAAATTGGCTCAGCGCTGGGTGTAGAAAAGTTTATTAGCAAAAGGGTTAATAATAATTATATAAAAAAAGGAGCAGTACCCTTATTCGGCCTTTAAATAATCCTTCGTCAACTCAACAAAGTGTTAAACTGATCTGTCTTTGTCAAGTATGTTTAAACATGACGGCACAAATTCAAATTTCACGATTCGGATAAAGCATTTAATTTTAAGACACTATTCCATTTACTTCCATTATCAAATCTACTTCATTCTCTTAGTATCCTTTGTTGAAAAGCTTACCTAGGTAGGATCAGCAATGAACTAGCTGCTGATTGGAGGCTACACAGATATGCCTCTTGTCCTATTCAGGTATCTTCCAGTAGTACATTGCTGCTCTGGTGCTGACTCATTTTTGAAGAAGTTAAACACATAGGTAGCACATTTTATTATTGCATTATTGATTGCATATAACATATTAGAGCATTTTCTTTTTTTGTTCTTTGATTGAATAGACAATGTGTTTAAAAGAACAAAAGATGTCTCACTAATGCCTGGCTTTATCAATAATACGCATCACACTTCTTTCTTTTCATTAGTCTGCAAGCACCTGATGTTTTTAGTCCTGTGGATGCAGGCTGATTAAAGGGACACTGAACACAATTTTTTATTTTGTGATTCAGCTAGAGCATGACATTTTAAACAACTTTCTAATTTACTCCTATTATCAAATTTTCTTCATTCTCTTGGTATCTTTATTTGAAATGCAAGAATGTAAGTTTAGATGCCGGCCCATTTTTGGTGAACAACCTGGGTTGTCCTTGCTGATTGGTGGATAAATTCATCCACCAATAAAAAAGTGCTGTCCAGAGTGCTGAACAAAAAAAGCTTAGATTCCTTCTTTTTCAAATAAAGATAGCAAGAGAATAACAGAATTTATGTTTACCTGATAAATTTCTTTCTCCTACGGTGTGTCCGGTCCACGGCTTCATCCTTACTTGTGGGATATTCTCATTCTCTACAGGAAGTGGCAAAGAGAGCACACAGCAAAGCTGTCCATATAGCCCCCCCTCTAGCTCCGCCCCCCAGTCATTCGATCGACGGTTAGGAGAAAAAGGAGAACCATAGGGTGCAGTGATGACTGTAGTGTACAAAAACAAAAATTTTAAACCTGACTAAAAGCCAGGGCGGGCCGTGGACCGGACACACCGTAGGAGAAAGAAATTTATCAGGTAAACATAAATTCTGTTTTCTCCTACATTGGTGTGTCCGGTCCATGGCTTCATCCTTACTTGTGGGAACCAATACCAAAGCTTTAGGACACGGATGAAGGGAGGGAGCAAGTCAGGGAACCTAAACGGAAGGCACCACTGCCTGTAAAACCTTTCTCCCAAAAATAGCCTCCGAAGAAGCATAAGTATCAAATTTGTAAAATTTGGCAAATGTATGCAGAGAAGACCACGTCACTGCCTTACAGATCTGTTCAACAGAAGCCTCATTCTTGAAGGCCCATGTGGAAGCCACAGCTCTAGTAGAGTGAGCTGTAATTCGTTCAGGGGGCTGCCGTCCGGCAGTCTCATAAGCGAATCGGATGATGCTTTTTAGCCAAAAGGAAAGAGAGGTAGCAGTAGCTTTCTGACCTCTCCTCTTACCAGAATAGACGACAAACAAGGATGATGTCTGTCTGAAATCCTTAGTTGCTTCTAAATAGAATTTTAAAGCACGAACCACATCTAAGTTATGTAACAAACGTTCCTTCTTCGAAACTGGATTCGGACACAGAGAAGGAACAACTATTTCCTGGTTAATATTCCTGTTGGAAACCACCTTTGGAAGGAAACCAGGCTTGGTACGTAAAACTACCTTATCTGTATGGAACACCAGATAGGGTGAAATACACTGCAAAGCAGACAATTCAGAAACTCTTCTAGCAGAAGAAATAGCAACCAAAAACAGAACTTTCCAGGATAGTAACTTAATATCTATGGAATGTAAAGGTTCAAACGGAACCCCTTGAAGAACTGAAAGAACTAAGTTTAGACTCCATGGAGGAGTCACAGGTCTGTAGACAGGCTTGATTCTGACTAACGCCTGTACAAACGCTTGAACATCTGGCACGGCTGCCAGACGTTTGTGCAACAAGACAGACAGAGCAGATATCTGTCCTTTTAGAGAACTAGCTGACAGACCTTTCTCCAAACCCTCTTGGAGAAAGGAAAGTATTCTTGGAATCCTAATTTTACTCCATGAGTAACCCTTGGATTCGCACCAACAGAGATATTTTTGCCATATCTTATGGTAAATTTTCGTGGTCACAGGCTTTCTGGCCTGAACCAGAGTATTTATAACAGATTCCGAAAACCCACGCTTAGATAGAATCAAGCGTTCAATTTCCAAGCAGTCAGTTGCAGAGAAACTAGATTTGGATGTTCGAAGGGACCCTGAACTAGAAGGTCCTGTCTCAAAAGGTAGCTTCCATGGTGGAGCCGATGACATGTTCACCAGGTATGCATACCAAGTCCTGCGTGGCCATGCAGGAGCTATTAGAATCACCAAAGCCCTCTCCTGTTTGATCCTGGCTACTAGCCTGGGAAGGAGAGGAAACGGTGGAAAAACATAAGCTAGATTGAACGACCAAGGCGCCACTAATGCATCTACTAATGTCGCCTTGGGATCCTTGGACCTGGACCCGTAGCGTGGAACCTTGGAGTTCTGACGAGACGCCATCAGATCCAAATCTGGAATGCCCCATAGTTGAGTTAACTGGGCAAAGACCTCCGGGTGAAGTTCCCACTCCCCCGGATGGAAAGACTGAAATCTTATGAATTTGGCCTTCGCTAGCTGAGGCCAAGCCAGGAGCGCATTGAATATCGCTCTTAGTTTCAAAATGTTTATCGGGAGAAGAGATTCTTCCCGAGACCATAGACCCTGAGCTTTCAGAGAGTCCCAGACCGCGCCCCAGCCTAAGAGACTGGCGTCGGTCGTGACAATGATCCACTCTGGTCTGCGGAAACTCATTCCCTGAGACAGGTGATCCTGAGACAACCACCAGAGGAGCGAGTCTCTGGTTTCCTGGTCCATTTGTATCTGGGGAGACAAGTCTGCATAATCCCCGTTCCACTGTTTGAGCATGCACAATTGCAGTGGTCTTAGATGAATTCTGGCAAAGAGGACTATGTCCATTGCCGCAACCATTAGACCGATTACCTCCATGCACAGACGGCTGAGGAATGGAACGAAGAACTCGACAAGGATTTGAAAGTTTTGACTTCCTGACCTCCGTCGGAAAGATTTTAATTTCTACCGAGTCTATTATTGTTCCCAGGAAGGGAACCCTTGTGACCGGGGACAGAGAACTCTTTTCTATGTTCACCTTCCACCCGTGAAACCTTAGAAAGGCCAGAACAATATCCGTATGAGCCTTGGCTCTGTGAAAGGACGACGCCTGTATTAATATGTCGTCTAGGTAAGGTGCTACTGCAATGCCCCGCGGCCTTCGTACCGCTAGAAGGGACCCTAGCACCTTTGTGAAAATTCTGGGAGCGGTGGCCAACCCGAAAGGGAGGGCCACGAACTGGTAATGCTTGTCCAGAAAGGTGAACCTTAGGAACTGATGGTGACTTTTGTGGATAGGAATATGCAGGTATGCATCCTTTAGGTCCACGGTAGTCATGTATTGACCCTCCTGGATCATTGGTAAAATTGTTCGAATTGTTTCCATTTTGAATGATGGAACTTTGAGGAATTTGTTTAGGATCTTTAAGTCCAGAATTGGCCTGAATGTTCCCTCCTTTTTGGGAACTACAAACAGGTTGGAGTAAAAACCCAGTCCTTGTTCTGCTTCTGGGACTGGGTGTATCACTCCCATTTTGAAAAGGTCTTCTACGCAATGTAAGAATGCCCGTATCTTTGTCTGGTCTAAAGACAAGCGAGATATGTGAAACCTTCCCTTTGGAGGAAGGTCCTTGAATTCTAGGAGATACCCCTGAGAGACAATCTCTAAAGCCCAGGGGTCTAGGACATCTCTTGCCCAAGCCTGAGCAAAGAGAGAGAGTCTGCCCCCTACCAGATCCGGTCCCGGATCGGGGGCCATCCTTTCATGCTGATTTGGTAGCAGCAGCAGGCTTCTTGGCCTGTTTTCCCTTGTTCCAGCCTTGCAATGGTTTCCATGCTGGTTTGGGCTGGGAAGTGTTACCCTCTTGTCTAGAGGCTGCAGAGTTAGAAGCCGGTCCGTTCCTGAAATTGCGAAAGGAACGAAAATTAGACTTATTTTTTGCTTTGAAAGGCCTATCCTGTGGAAGGGCATGGCCCTTTCCCACAGTGATGTCTGAAATAATCTCCTTCAATTCTGGCCCGAATAGGGTCTTACCTTTGAAAGGAATATTAAGCAATTTTGTTTTGGACGACACATCCGCCGACCAAGATTTTAGCCAAAGCGCCCTGCGCGCCACTATTGCAAAACCTGAATTTTTCGCCGCTAGTTTAGCTAATTGAAAAGCGGCATCTAAAATAAAGGAATTGGCCAACTTCAGTGCGTGAATTCTGTCCATGACTTCATCATATGGAGTCTCCTTCTGGAGCAAATTTTCTAGTTCATCGAACCAAAAAGACGCCGCCGTGGTGACAGGAATAATGCACGAAATTGGTTGAAGAAGGAAACCTTGCTGAACAAAGATTTTCTTAAGCAACCCTTCTAATTTTTTATCCATAGGATCTTTGAAAGCGCAACTGTCTTCTATTGGTATAGTTGTGCGTTTAGCTAACGTTGAAACTGCCCCCTCTACCTTAGGGACCGTCTGCCATGCGTCCCTTCTGGGGTCAACAATGGGGAACATTTTCTTAAATATAGGAGGGGGAACAAAAGGTACACCTGGCTTCTCCCACTCCTTAGTCACTATATCCGCCACCCTCTTGGGTATCGGAAACGCATCAGCATGCACTGGGACCTCTAAAAATTTGTCCATTTTGCATAATTTCTCTGGAATCACCAAAGGATCACAATCATCAAGTGTAGCTAGCACCTCCTTAAGCAGAGAGTGGAGATGTTCTAGCTTAAATTTAAATGCAACGATATCAGGCTCTGCCTGCTGAGAAATTTTTCCTGAGTCAGATATTTCTCCCTCGGACAGGCCCTCCCTCACTGCCAACTCAGATTGATGTGAGGGCATAACAGATAAATTATCTTCTGCGCCTGCTTGCTCATCCTCTGTATTTAAAACTGAGCAATCACGCTTTCTAGGAAAAGCTGGCAGTTTGGATAAAAAGGCTGCTAGAGAATTATCCATTACTGCTGCTAATTGCTGCATAGTAACAGCCACTGGAGTGCTAGATGTACTAGGTATCGCTTGCGCGGGCAAAGCTGGTGTTGACACAGAAGGAGAGGATGATGAACTATCCCCACTACCTTCATTTAAAGAATTATCTTGGGCAACATTATTAAATGTGACAGTACTGTCCTTAATCTGTTTGGACGCTATGGCACAATTCGCACATACATTTAATGGGGGAACCACCTTGGCCTCCATACACACAGAACATAGGCTATCTGAAGGCACAGACATGCTAAACAGACTTAGGCAGGTCTTTAATGCAATACAAGTTATTTTATACAGAACCGTTACTGTCTCTTTAAATAATAAAAAGGCACACTTTATTACTGAAACGTCAGAAAAACATCAAAGAAATATCCGATCTTTATGAAATTTTCAACACAGTGTCTTAATGCTTTGAAAGTATTGCACACCAATTTTCAGGCAAATTAACCCTTAAATGCCCAAACCGGAGCTAAAATAACAATTAACCGGTTAAACACACTACAGTCCCCTGCCACAGTCTCTGCTGCAGCGTTTACCTTCCTTAGGGGTTATTCAAAACAGTAATAAGCCTCTCTGAAGTCCTTTTCCAAGCCTCTGGACCTTCCATGTGAAGCTGCATGAACTGCCTAGTGAAAAGTAACTGCGCAACTGAGGCGCGAAAATGAGGCCTCCTCCCTCTGCATTCCAGAGTGAAGGGGCCTTTTCTGACGAGATTAGGTGTCTAAACGGCTGCCAGGCGCAAATAAAATTCCCCAAAAGTGTTTCAAGTTTGAAAACACTCCAAATGTCGCATAAACTTGTTAAAAATCAAACGACTTAGCCCACAATAGTGTCAACCAGCATAGAGCCCAAGTTATAAGCCTTAATTCTGTTACTGAGTCTAAGAAAATGGCTTACCTATCCCAGAAGGGAAAACTGACAGTCTTCTAGCATTACATGGTCTTGTTAGAAAAGTGACTGATCATACCTGAAGCAGATAAGCCTGCAAACTGTTCCCCCCAACTGAAGTTCTCTGGTTTCAACAGTCCTGCGTGGGAACAGCAATGGATTTTAGTTACTGGTGCTAAAATCATACTCCTCTTTTAACAGAAATCTTCATCACTTTCTGTTGTAGAGTAAATAGTACAAACCGGCACTATTTTAAAATAACAAACTCTTGATAGAAGAAATAAAAAACTACAACTAACACCACATACTCTTTACCACCCCCGTGGAGATGCTACTTGTACAGAGCGGCAAAGAGAATGACTGGGGGGCGGAGCTAGAGGGGGGGCTATATGGACAGCTTTGCTGTGTGCTCTCTTTGCCACTTCCTGTAGGGAATGAGAATATCCCACAAGTAAGGATGAAGCCGTGGACCAGACACACCAATGTAGGAGAAAAAGAAAAATTGATAATAGGAGTAAATTAAAAAGTTGCTTAAAATTGCTGCTCTATCTGAATCACGAAAGAAAAAATTTGGGTTCAGTGTCCCTTTATATCTTTTTCATAAGTCTCACAACGGAAGCATTTCTAATACTGTGCAACTGAGAATATGCAGTATTTAAAGGGACATTAAACACAAATAGTAAACTACATGATTATAAACCTTCATATATAAGAATAATGTTGCATTGAAAATTGCAGCTTTACTTTGTCAAATGAGTATATTGGTTTATGTTTATTCTTTTCACCGATTTCCCTGTCCCCCAGAACAAAAGAACCCCTGCTAACCAATCACAAACTAACATTCAGAGATAGCACAAACTCTGTTTGCACATGCGCAGACTGGGGTAGCTGCACACTTGTATTCGCATAATGTGGTTTAGCACTGATACAACTTGGTTCCTATTGCAAAGAATGATTTGCCTATCATGATTGTTGATGTAAAACTGATAATCCACCTTTTAAAAGCATGTGACACCATAGAAGCGTAGGGAGTAAGGGAAAAGTAAATTTATTTTACAACAAAAGACAGCAAAATAAATAATGAATGTATATTGCAATAATGAAACATTTTACGTGTGGTTAAGACGTCAAATGTAATGGTCCTTTAATAGTTTTCCTTTGATGGGGAATATCATGTATCAGACTTCTGTAACAGAGCAAGGTTTACAGCATTTATGCAACTTGCTGCATACACTTCATGTTCACAAGGGTTAGGGAAACTGAACTTCGTTTTTCATATTTATCTCCAATAAGCAGGTGGTCTGAAACGTTTTAATAAAATAACCCTGTTGAAATTATTGAGGTTGTAAGATTAATCCAGAAACTGTCTGATTTGTGGGGCTTTTGATTATCGGCGATCCAGAGATAAAGTAACCGTAAAGGATATACTTATTGAACAACAACACAGAAGCGAGAACGGCGACCAACACAGCTAACTAGCCGAGGAGCTACAAATATACCCAGACCGAGATATATGCTCTAAGCTTAGTGCACTGTCTTTGTGAATAGTGCCCCTAATTATGTTCTAACAAGGTGAAGGAGGATTTACCCTATGAAGAGACGTTAGACAAATTGGGTCTGTTTACACTAGGAAAATGGCTCTTGAGGGGTGATAGGATTACTTTGTATAAATATTTTCAAAGCCCATGTACAGAATTGGCAGTTTGTGACAAGAGTTCACAATTTAAGGCTAGAGGAAAGGAGATTTAATCTCCAGCAAAGTACATACTCTTTCACTGTAAGAGCAATTAAATTGTGGAAAACCTTGCCTAAGGAGGTAGTGATTGCCAATACCTTACATCAATTTAAAAATGGCATAGCTACATATCTGGCTAAAAACAGAATTCAGGTGTATGATTGCTTGTGTTAAGTCGGATTTCTGATTGTTTAATTTAAGTTAAATGGTCAGCTTCTTTAGTATAAATCAGTTAGGATATGTATAGGTTGACCTCGATGGACTTCCGTCTTCTTTCAACCTCATCTACCATGTATGCTGCCATGTGTGTTGCTATGTATGTTACTATTTATGTTTCTGTGTATGTTTGATATTGGGCCATTGGAGCATATTCTTGTTTTTGTGTTGCAGTTTGTTATATTTACATAAAGTCTAATGCTTTCTAAGCCTTACTTGATGAAGTCGCTGTACTCCATCCAGAATACACCTTCACTGCTCCCATGGGGCATCAACTCATTCTTCAGCGGTGACGGCCACTTAGGCCATTCATCTGACCAGCTACCGTTCCAGGAAAAGCGTCCCCAGGGGTTACGTAATCGGAGAAGCCTGAAAAGGTTTTGATTTTTAAATAAAAATCCATTTCTCAACAAGGCCCTTCCTGATGTACAGAGTCCCAGCACTCACCGACAAGCCTGAACGTCCCTCACATCCAGTATGGAGTAGGCATGGCGAGGGCGCAATCCTTTGCTTTCATAAACAGCATCATCCACCTTCATGTTTCCTCCTCCGCAAGATGCTCCCATGAGAAATCTGTATCCACAGGAAACAAATTGGCATGAGGAGCGTAGTATAGAATCTAAGGGAACTAGTTTAAAGGGACATGAAATGCAACATTTTCTTTTATGATTTAGATAGCCAATACAATTCTAAATAACTTTCCAATTGAATTATATTATCTCATTTGCTTCATTCTCATGATATCCTTAGTTGAAGAAGCAGAAATGCACTGCTGGGAGCTAGCTGAAATCATATACTGTATATGCAGCTTGAGTCTACCCAAGTATGCTTTTCAACAAAGGATACCAAAAGAACAAACAAATTAAATAGAAGTTTTTAGGAAAGTTGTTTAAAATCATATGAATCATGAAATAAAGAAACAATTTATGTTCCTTTAACTGGAGTAAGGTTTTTTTTTTTTACTGCAGGGGGCTTTCAATGGTGTTTGGGATATAAGAAGGTTGGCAAGTTCCGTATAGAACCTGTGTATATGGTAAAAGGCAATTCTACTAGTTCTGTGTTCAATCAGCGAACACATCTCTTTATTTGATCTTTGGAGCCTTCTGTTTGTATATAACTACAGCCATTGTGGGGTCTGAGTGGCTCTTTTAAAGTCATTAAGTCAAAATGAAAGTTTCATGATTCGGATAATAGCGTATATGGCAGCAGTTACAAAGAGAAAAAGGAACTGGTTTGCAGTTCTATGCTCTGTCAGAATCATTAAACTTTCATTTTGCCTTTCATGTCCCTTTAAGAATGCAGAGCCAAATGTGATCGGAGGTCCTGAGAGGCGTCTTTTTGTTCTGTGCTTGGTATTGGACTCCTCAAAATTAAAAAAATGGCCACTATTCCATGTATAGAAGTATATATATATATTAATCTATACTGTATTATGTTCTAGATCAATATAACACGGTACAACAACCATGTTATAGGGCACCAATGCAACAACTGTTGCATCATGGTCTATGCCAGTAATGGATAACCATGGCACTCCTGATGTTTTGGAAATACACAGCAGAGTGCTAAGCATCATGGGAAATGTAGTTCCAAAACATCTGGGGTACCAAGTTTAGCCGTCACTGGTCTATGCAAAATAAAGACAGTGACTCCCTTGACAGTTCTTTTAGCAACTGAAAGCTTGACAAGTAGAAACGCTGAGACACCTCATTTATGGTATCTAACTTGTTTTATTCTTGTCGCTCATTAGTGACAGATTACTATGTACCCAGTGTCATTATGTCACCCCTAGTGCTTTACAAATATATAATAATAGGTCATTGCATCTCTATTTACTGTAGGAGACCAGGAGCCTCTTAGTATTAGATCTGATGGACAGGTGGAAAAGACCCTTTAATATTGCTAAGGAGCCCCTGCCTGCTATATATAGGACCCTCTCGGCTGGGTATAGCTTGTGCACATCGCTTCTGGCATAGCAGAGCATGGCTGGATACAAGTTAGAATATTTAATTCTGATCTCATGACACTCAATTCCATGCAAGATTGTTTTTACGTTTTAAAAGCCCATAACAGTTGAAAAATGACATGCTCCAATTAGTTAGAGTATGTAATTTATAGACTAGTGACCCAGCACTACTGTGTGTTTAACCCTGCAAAGGGATTAAGCACATAGTACAAGTGCCCATCAGGAACCACGGAGCACTGCCGCCCCCCCAAGCAGAAACTGCTGCATTTCCAATCAGCACCAGTTGCACGACTCAGCAGTTTAACTGGTGCTGCGGACTAGATCAGAGGTTGCTCCCACTCTGTACCAGCAGTGCTCTATGGGCCCCAAGTGGTACTTCTACTGTGTATTTAACTGATTTGTAGAGGTTAAACACACAGTAGTGCAGGGTCAATAGTCCTAAAATGACATATGAATATGAATTAGAACATGTCATTTTTCGACTATTAAGGCCCTTTATTTCCTTTGTTGCAGATAAGAAGCTTTCCTTTACGGCCTGTGTATATGCGCTGAATGGATCGTCCACATACAAGATTTATTCTACTTCCCCTCTTACCCTGCCTCTTTCGAGCTCAGCATTTTGGCCCAGATGAGATCAGTGTCTATGGTCTCTTCACGAGGGTTAGTGGAGCTGACTTGCAGCATTAGACTCTCACAGGGGGCTCCTGTCAGCGTCGCCAACCCCTCGATGGCTCGGCCAGCCTGAAGGGCAAAATAAGAACCATGCAGCTTTGCCAGGGCCTTCTCAATCAGTGCCACCCAAAGCTGCTTCCTCTGGGCCTGGGAAAGAACAAGAAATAGCTTTTACACAATAGTATGTTTGGCAGATGCACCTAATGTTTGTGATCTTAATTAAAACTCTGTTTAAAATGTCATCTCAGAGCATGCAAATGCAAATTAACCTCAAGTTGTTCCTAAGCAATTAAAGAGAGAGAGCATTAAAGGGACACTAAACCCACATTTTTTTCTTTAATGATTCAGACAGAGCATGCAATTTTAAGTAACTTTCTAATTTACTCCTATTATTTTTTCCTTGCTATCTTTATTTAAAAAGATGTAATGTAAAGCTTAAGAGCCGACCCATTTTTGGTTCAGAACCTGGGTTATGCTTGCTTATTGGTTTGCTAAATGCAGCCACCAATAAGCAAACACTATCCAGGATGCTGAACCTAAAATGGGCTGGCTCTTAAGCTTTAAATTCCTGCTTTTTAAATAAAGATTGCAAAGGAACGAATAAAATTTGATAATAGGAGTAAATTAGAAAGTTGCCTAAAATTGCTGCTCTATCTGAATCATGAAAGAAACAAATTGGGTGTTAAGGAAAATATTCTATACTAAATGGATAGTTCACCTTCAAATACATTAACAAGGGTGCAATGCTTAATACATAAAACAGAACAAGAAATAAGAATACACAGAAAAAAAACAGGGGAGCAGGCAATCTAAGCAGTCACAGTTCCGCGCATGTATTTTACCCGTTATGGTATTACGCAAATGTAACAAACAGTCACAGTACACTCAGCCCCTGGTGAGACTTCATGGTTTACCCCTTATTTGGGTTGCATTTGAGCTTGTGATTCTGCACTAACCTGAGAAAAGAGAAGATAACCAGCCTCGTCGCAGGGTAACATGTCATCCACCAGCACGGTGCACCACGTCCCATCCTTGCACAGCCGTACCTGATAAGCCCCCTCTGGGCACATCGATCGCGTTATCATCACTCGCTCCACCAATTCTGGCCGCTCAGCCAATACTGCCAGAGCACTTAAAAACCTGCGCAAGAGAGGAGCAGACCCTATAACTCTCCTACAAATAACCTCAGTCAGTTTCCATCTGTTCCTTCCACAAGCATAGAAGACTTAGAAATCAGCATATGAGCCTACCTAGGTTTAGCTTTCAATAAAGAATACCAAGAGAACAATGCAAATTTGATGATAAAAGTGAAGTGGAAAGTTGTTTAAAATGACATGCTCTGAATCATGAAAGTTTATTTTTTACTAGACTGTCCCTTTAAGTTAGAGCAGGCAATTTTAAACCACTCCCCAATCTACTTCTATTATCTAAATGTAATTATTACTTTGGTATCCTTTGTTGAAAGCCATACCTAGATAGGCAAGAATGCCCTACTGGGAGCACCGTTGAAGCACATGAAAGTGATGCGGCATAGCTGTAAAAAGCTGACTAGAAAATATCACCTTCACATCTCTATGTAAAAAAGGAAGATATTTATATATTTATATTTATATATATATATATATATATATTTATTTATATTTATTCACACCCCACTGTAAAGAGACTTTAAGCAGCCAGTCATGATGTTTGTCCCAGGACTTGCTAGGGAGTGTGCATCTGTCATGTTATTTTCCTATTCGGTTTAAGTTCTATGAAATCTCATGAGATCACAGCAAAGGCAAAGTGTTACCTCAGCACTGCTAAAGCTGATTGGCTATTGTTTTATTTTATTTCAGCTTGCAGCTGTACAGCAGCTGAGGTATAACTGTTTACACAGCACTTACTCTGATGAGCTGAGGAAATTGTGAGGTAAAATATCTTTATTTTTTACATAGAGATGCTCAGGTGATATTTTCTTGTCAGCATTTTACAGTTATTCTGCATCACTTTCAAGTGATTTAGCATATGAGTATTTATGTAAAAATATGTATAATGCTTCAATAGTGCTCTTTGAGGAAGCACTTCTTTACAGAAAGAGTGATTGATTTATGGAACAAACTTCCTCAAGAGGTAGTAATGACAAACACTGTGGGGGACTAAAAAAATGCCTGGGACAAGCATAAGGCTATCCTACAAACTAGATAAGTTTATACTGTTAGGTAATATCGGGCAGATTGCTGGGGCTATGGCTCTTATCTGCCTTCAATATCTCGGTTTCTATGTTATACAATTTTTTTTGCTTAAAGCCACTAAAATATTGTCCGTTCTTACCAGCAGTTTCCCAGAAGCCCTTGCAGGATGTCAGAAGGTCGCGGAGTGCGAAATACTGTCCAATTAACCCCCCGTTCCTTGTAGATGCTGGAGTTGATCTCATGCGGCCTCAGCCATCGTTTAACCCGTTGCTGGACACTGTCAGACTCCGGGAAACCAACAGATCGAGGACCAGGCGGGAAGCTGTCATCTACAAAATTCACCCTGTTCTGGGGTTTGGGTAAACCAAATAACCAGGGTTAGAAAGATAAACTAAAAAGGGAGGGTTACAGAACGTGATATTGCACTTAAAGGGACACTAAACCCCAATTTTTTTTTCATGATTCAGATAGATCATGAATTTTAAGCAAGTTTCTAATTTACTCCTATTATAATTTTTTCTTTGTTCTCTTGCTATCTTTATTTAATAAGCAGGAATGTAAAGCTTAGGAGCCGGTCCATTTTAGGTTCAGCACCATGGATAGCGCTTGCATATTAGTGGCTGACATTTAGCCACCAATAAGCAAGCATAACCCAGATTCTGAACCAAAAATGGTACGGTTCCTGCTTTTTAAAGGGACACTGAACACACATTTTTTTTCTTTCATGATTCAGATAGAACATGCAATTTTAAGCAACTTTCTAATTTACGCCGGTTATCAATTTTTCTTCGTTTTCTTGCTATCTTTATTTGAAAAAGCAGGAATGTAATCTTACGGGCAGGCCCATTTTTGGTTCAGACCCTGGATATAGCTTGCTGATTGGTGAATACCATTTAGCCACCAATCAGCAAGTACAACTTAGGTGCTGAACTAAAGATGGGCCGGCTCGTAAGCTTACATTCCTGCTTTTTTAAATAAAGATTCCAAGAGAACAAAGAAAAATTGATAATAGGAATAAATTAAAAAAACAAATTAGGCTTACGTGATTATTTCCTTTTCTTCCGTGGGAAAGAGTCCACAGCCGCATTCATTACTTATGGGAAATAAGAACCTGGCCACCAGGAGGAGGCAAAGACCCACCAGCCAAAGGCTTAAATACTCCTCCCACTTCCCCTATCCCCCAGTCATTCAGCCGAGGAACAAGGAACAGCAGAAGAAGCATCAAGGTGAAAAGGTACCAGAAGATGAAAACAACAACACCTCAAAAACATGCGGGGGGCTGTGGACTCTTTCCCACGGAAGAAAAGAAAATTATCAGGTAAGCATAATTTATGTTTTTCTTCCTAATGGCAAAGAGTCCACAGCCGCATTCATTACTTAAAGAAAATTTATACCCAAGCCAAAGAGAACACAGAATGCCAAGATGGGAGGGTAAGAGGCGGACCATTGAAGGCACCCACCGAAAAAAACATATTCCCAGAAAACAAGGTCCCGTTTCGTCTGAAAACCGGGAACAACATCATTGAAAGAAAAACAAAAAACGACCCCGTGGATACAAAACCACCGACAGTCTCAAGGATCTGGACAGTTACTACGAGTAGATGCAACCGAGACACAGGCCTTGAAGACCCCACTCTCAGGGGCAACAACCCAGTCCCAGCCCCTTAAACCAACAAGGGGAACCCAACTAACAATTCCCAGAGGGAAAACCAGACAGGACAGAAAGACCAACTCAGGCCTTCAAGGCGACAACAAAGATCCGCTCGCTAGGCTCACCTGAATATATGTCAGGGTAGAAAAAGACAGTAGCAGAAAACAGGAAATGACCAGAGAGAAACAAAGGATCACAAGGACCGGCGGACGCAGAAAACGCTACACAGCGTGGACAAGCGTCACCACCGATCAGGATTGCGAAGGGAAAAACCCTTACCACAGTTAAGACCCACACCCAGTCCACAATAGACTGAGTATGCCTCACAAGCTAGGAAAAAACTTCTGATCCCGAAGAACGATCGAGAAAAAGACGACCTAGCTAAAAGTGTGAGAGAGGAAGCACAGCCGCTACCTGAAGGAACACAAAACATCACGCTCCTTCGCAACCTAGATGGTGTAGACCAACAAAACACCACTATAGGCCGCAGAGCAGTAGAAACTCATCAGAGAACCAATCCTCTCGACAAACGAGGAATCCCTAAGGATCCCACTCCTCCAGAGGGAGCAAAGAAACCCCTCTTTCGGACCCTTAAAAGTTTGCTAGCAACCAAGGTGCAGTAGTATCAGTGGAGTGAAACTGCAAACCCACCTCTCGCTAGCTAGCGAAGCTAACCATCAGACTCTTGCAGCTGACAATAAAGGACCCACCCCTACACAAAGGGAGGGAGAAAAATCCCCCATATGAAACTAGCCACCTCAGCAGGACCAGACCTATACTAGCCACCCGATGGCACCTAGTCTCTAGGAGAACCACCAAGGGCAGCCCAAAAAGGCCAGAACCGCACACAGCAGCAAGGACCACACCCCTCAGACCGGGAATGCGAAGGGACGCGGTGGGACTCCACCTGACCCATGTCTCTGGAGCAGACTGACACGGCCAGCCCAAGCGCTCCTTACATCCAGACCCGAAGGTCGCGAGGAAAAGTGTAGTTTATAAAAACAAACAACAAAAACAAGTGAACCAGTAGGTCCCGCCCGGACCAGCCAGGAGCAACATGCATCACTAACAACAGTGCACACAACAACTCCGGATGAAAACCTGCAAACGACTTCCTTGGAAGAACTAAATCCACGCTATCCCAGAATTTCCGTAGCAAAAGAATATAAAGTAAATAAATACGACTCGGATAAAATAAACAAGGGCACCCGAAGGCATCCGCCCAGAAGGAACTATGTCTCCGCAGGACCTGCTAAACAGAGATTGGAACCCTCAGAAAAAAAGGCTGGGAAAGCTCATAATAGACCGGAGATAAGATTATACCCATTAATCTATACCGAAGAACCGTGCGAGAACCGAGAAGTTCACGGACCATAAAGGAAAGAACAAGGGGGAATAATCACCCTCAGGGGAATACTATAGTGCCATTCACGGTCTGAACACCCGGTATAGGCAGGCACATAACTGCAGGGAAACCTCGGGATCTTGCAGACGAATCAGAGCCAATAAAATATTAAAACAAAAATGTCCCGCCATCTTTGGGGGAAACAATCCACCCTGCACGGAGGAGACATCAAAGTCAGGGTCACCCGCGAAAGCAAAAGGAGTGTGCGATAGGGAAGGAGCCTCCTGAGGAACAGAGCTCCCGGAGGCAGATGGCTCAGCAGACCCAAGGTCCCCCGAGCCTAGGGACCCGGCAAACCATGCAGGCACAAGAGACAAGAGTGGTAGACTTGCGACAACAGGGTCAAACGACAATCCTCGTCCGAGGACGACTCATAATCTGATAAGACAATAGTCCCAGCATCAGAATCCTCCATGGCTAGGACTAATATAAATGCACAATATTGGAAAAAAACAACTGGCACCTGACACACAATGACTAGGGCACTCACCACCTCCTATGACCAGACCTCAGCGGAGCAGACTCTTTCCTGCGTCGCCACTCGGTCAGGAATGCGGAAGGGGAAGAAACCCCGCCCAAGTGTAAACACGCACGGTCAGCAGATGCCCCGCAAAATCCAAAAGTGTGCCACCGAAAGGCAGCAAAACTAGGCCCACGTAAAAGGATAAACAAGTCTAAACCAACAGGCATATACACATAACCCGAAGGTTTTTAGTCCTAGGCCGTGCAATTACAAGCACAGAAAAAAGCCACTATGCACCGCATAGAGTAACGCTTCATGTCTCAGCCTCAGAGCCCGTAAATACATACCCAATGCAGGTTAAATCACATAAGAAACATGAGAAGAAACCCCTTCCCCGTTCACCAATCCACCCTAAGGAGGAAATATCCCTTGATTCCAAGATCTGTACTGAAGGTGCCTCAGCGACAATGTAATAAAATTAAACGATCTTACCGGAATCTACGCCGTGGAACAGGAACACGGCCCTTCAAGTGTGACGAATAGTAGCAGCGCCTCCGTCATGGACTCGAGAGAAGGCAGCAGGTAGCGAAGCGAAGTTCGACAAGCCAAGTGCTGAAAGGAGCTGTTATAACGAGTCGGGATGGTGTCGCAGGAGAAGCTCCCACTGCATCTCCAGACTCTAACTTTCGCCCAGGCCCTCCACGAGAGGCTAACAGAACTACTTAAAACTCCGGTCTATGTCAAAGGGTAGCACCCTCCATAAGAGACATAGTAACATTAAATAAAAGTATAACAAATAGAAAAAAAAATAAAAAAAAATAAGAAAAAACAAACAAACTTCTGACACTTCTCTGCCACTTTTCTCGGACGAAAGGCAAAGAATGACTGGGGAATAGGGGAAGCAGGAGTAGTATTTAAGCCTTTGGCTGGTGGGTATTTGCCGCCTCCTGGTGGCCAGGTTCTTATTTCCCATAAGTAATGAATGCGGCTGTGGACTCTTTCCCATTAGGAAGAAAAGTTGCTTAAAATTGTATGCTCTATCTGAATCATGAAAGAAAAAATGTGGGTTCAGTATCCCTTTAAATAAAGATAGCAAGAGAATGAAGAAAAATTGATAATCGGAGTAAATTAGAAAGTTGCTTAAAATGTCATGCTCTATCTGAATCATGAAAGAAAAAAATTGGGTTTAGTGTCCCTTTAAACGTCAGAAGGCTGAATGACTGTGTGGGTGGCTGTGAGAGAACATGAGTAAGCAATATATATGTACGTGCGATATTAGTATTTATCAACTGTAGCAATGTTTTAGGTACATATAAAAATACTGATATAGAAGTCCTGTTAGTGTTATGCAGACATCATGCTGTAATATGTTCAGGGATATATCCTACACACCAGGGCTCACCAAACCCAGGAACCACTGGCTTCTAGAATTTTACGCCTGGCTTTTTTGGGGTTATTTTACATTTATCTATATATAAATACCATTGTCTAGCTCCTAAATATTCTCACTGGCTGCTGCATAATACAAATAATAGTTTTACTCTATTAAAAATAATGTTAAAACAATAGAGCAAGATACAAGTCATTCTTTCTTTACTGCATTCTTTATTTCTGGAAAATGGATGTTCCTGTGCTGAATAAACCTGTATTTTGTTTTCATGTTTGAGATAGCAAGTCACATACAGTGTCATATAGTGCTGCAGACACGTGCACACCACTAGACATGTGCAGTCCAAGTTTTCCGATACCTCCGAATGCGGAAGAAGGTGACCCTTTGTGCCGGTCGGCTATTTTTGGAGCCAGATTTATACTTGTGAAATAGCCTGGATTTGCCCACGTTTTAGTGTGTTGCTGTTTCACAAGTATAAATTTGGCTCTGAAAATTGTCGACCCTCATGAACGGCTTTCTTCAGCATTCAAAGGTACCTACCTAGGTATTCT
>NC_069509.1:50148693-50173693 GCF_027579735.1 Bombina bombina
TGTTTGCACATTTACAAATATGATTCTTTAAAAAGTGATCTCTTAAATTCTGCAATTTTTTTTATCATGCATGTCACACACTGTTGATTTAGGGGATGCAATGTGCAGAAATGTTACCTCCTGTGAGTGTTTCTGTGGGTATCTGTGTTTATGTCTTTGTGCTTTTGTTTGTGTCTCTATGAGTGTGTATGTATTTTTTTTCTGTGGGTCTCTCTGTGAGGGTGGCTGTGTATGTCTGTGCGGATGTCTTTGTGCTTTTTCTATGGGTGTCTCTGTGAGGGTGTGTGTATGTATGTCTTTGTGTATTTTCTCTGGATGCCTCTGTGAGTGTGGGTGTGTATGTCTTTGTGTGTTTTCTCTGGATGTCTCTGTGAGGGTGGGTGTGTGTATGTATGTCTGTGTTTTTTGTGGATTTTCTCAGTGAGGGTGTCTGCGTTTGTATGTTTTCTGTGGGTGTCTGTGAGGGTGTGTAAGTCTGTGCATTTTCTGTGGGTGTCTCTGTGTGTATGTCTTTGTGTGTTTCTTGTGGGTGTCTCTCTGTGTGTGTGTGTGTGTGTTTTTTCTGAAGCCGTCTCTGTCTGTGTTTCCCTGGGTGTATGTGCAAGTTTGTGTTTGAGTTTGTGTGTCTCAATTGTCTGTTCCTTTTTAAGACATTTTGACCTTACTACTGATTATTCACATCTTTCTACAGACTTTGAGACTAATGAGACCTTTCCGGGAAGTCACCAATCCACCATTTAACCTTTCAATTATTGATTAGGCAGTTCAGGACCCTTCCTTTCAGCCACTGCATGCTGTTGTCATCATTTAGTTGGCATCTTCCTTGACAAAAAAGATAATCAGAACTCCATATTTTGTTTTGTAAATCTTTTTTGACAAAATTGTAGTCTACCTCATTACTTGTCAGGTCAATGTAAACAAGTGCTGAGTGTCTGTTTGGGTGTCTGTGTCTGAGTGTGTTTGTGTGTTTATTTGAGTGTCTGCTAGAGTGTCTATATGTGAATCACAATATAGTAATAGGGGAACATCGCCAAAGACTATAATATAGTGTAGGTAGTACACTATATTATAGTACAGGCTCACTCTCAATGAATTAAACAATTGCCTAACAAAATTGTACAGAGAGATATAATAATAGAGGGGTAGGGAGGAGCGCCCGAAACATGGGCTTAAGTACACTACAAGAAGAAAGTGTGAAGGAGAGTATATCTCGGGCTGGTGTGTCGGATAGGGGCAAAGGTCAATGTGTTTCAGCCAACGAGGTCTTTATCAAGTCTTGATAAAGGCCTCGTAGGGTGAAATGCGTTGACCTTTGCCCCTATCCGACATACCAGCCCGAGATATCAATTTGTTAACGGTGAGCGCATTTCTTTTAGAGTTTTTTTGATAGATGGCTTGTGCAAAAGTTTTTTTTCTTTTCCCCACAGGTTTTTCTTTACTAGGATCTCCACTGGGATCTCCTCTGTGTCGGCATTCTGCTTCTTCGTGTCGGCATCGGATTTCACATTGTCTCCTTCACTTGGTTTTGTTTCCAATACCGGACCATTCATTTGGAGAGTTAAAGACTTTTTCAATAACTTTTTTAATGCTCTTTTTTTCCCAATATATTTTTCTACTGATTTACTGGGACGTTCCTTTTTAACGTTTTCAGATTGGCCAATTCTGTCTTTGTTGTCCCACGGACATTTTCCTTTTTTTCTTTTTGTCTACCTGTTGCCTAAAATTGTTTATCTGCTGCTTCACATGTCTGATTTATATTAAATGTTATTTTAATATGTATATAATATTTGTTTGTCTCGCCCTCAGAGTTCATTGTTAATTTTTGTTCATTTCACTTGCAATATTTTTATTTTGCCCCCCCTTTTTTACATATAACTTTGTTTATGGGAGCATTTCACCAAAGTTATGATTCCATGTTTCACTTTATAATAGCTACCAATTTTCCTTTTCCTTACACTTAGTGATTGGATACACTGTTTCACTTCATAATAGTGGAAGCGTACACACATTTACAAACACAGTAATTTGTTTCCTTGTATTATTTGTTCCAGTATCTGCTTCATATCTAGTACACTGTTTCACTTTATAATAGTGGAAGCGTACACACATTCACAATACATGTAAATAAGACAAATCCTTTTCCCTTGTAATTTTTGTTTTAGTATTTGCCTCACTTTCGCATCCTATTTGATACACGGTTTCATTTAGATTAGTAGAAACATACGCATATTCACAAACACGGTAATTTGTCTCTTTATTATTTGTTCCAGTATTTGTCTCTCATTCGCTTTTATTTTTTGCTTCACATTAGTTCCACTTCTGTTTTTTGTCCCACCACATTCTTTACACAATTTGCTTCACTTAATTGTTTACTAGCAATTCACTATACAGTATCCTTCAACTGTTTCAATTAGATTTTCAAAATCACCACACGTTGGTTACTTCTACCCACTATTGGGGTATATCTACTCTAAGAGATACCTTAGAGAGACCCTATAAAGTAATACTTATTGATCCTTCATAGATATACACCCTTTTCTTGTTTTTTACATCTAAACATTTGTATTTTGTGTATAAATAACAGTTTTTTTGATTTGTAGGTGTGTGATTTATCACAAGCGTTTACTCTCCGTCACACTTTCTTCTTGTAGTGTACTTTGTTTCGGGCGCTCCTCCCTACCCCTCTATTATAATGTCTATATGTGAATCCTTATGTGTGAGTGTGTGTTTCAGTGTACGAGTGTGTCTGAGTATTTCTGTATTTGTGTGTTACTACCTTTACAACATTTTCAAGTTTGACTACACTTAAGAATAAAGTGCATATACATTTTAGTCACTTGGTCAAAAATTACACATGTCAAAGGGGGAGGGGGGGGGGGCTGATCAATGGTTAAGTCAGGGGCCCCACAATTTCTAGTGGCGGCCCTGTGCATACGCACATATCCTGTCAGGGGCTGTGTACCAGTTTCATACGCTACCTTCTCATACAGCCAGCAGTGACGTTTACTAGAAGCATTTTTGCTAATGGTACTACATATGCATCCATGCACATTTCAAGAAGTGAGAAATATTTTTATTGGTAAATTAATTTACATTTTTGTCAAAATAATTGTTAAGTCACTGCAATTAAGCATTTTAAGAGAAAATCAATTATGAATGTAATGTCCCTTTAATATTTTTTTACTGAACCGTTGGTTCAGTAAATAAATGTAAGGAATAATATTGTACTAAGGGCAGGCACCAACAATATAAGCATGAGTAAAGTGTGGGGTGCAGAGAGGAGAGCATGCAGGTCCAAAATTCTAGAATCCTGAAACACAAAGCAGGTTAACAGAAGTATAACAAATATATAATTGCTCACCTCCTGGCAGAAACGGACTATATTTTCCAACAGTTCCTTGGCCTCTCCTTCATCTGTTTGTCTCCGTGTCTCGACTCTCATGCTTTCTCTACGTCGAAGCATCCTTGCTTTTGTGCGATGCTGCTTAAGGTAGCGTTTGGGTGTGTGGCAAGCTGCGCAATGTGTAGCTCCCGCTTCATTTAGCAAAGTGCATGCTGGACAGGCCCACTCTGCTCTGCGGGCAGCTGGGACTGGTGGTCCTATGATATTAGAGGGTGATGGGAGTGCCTCTACCCCACTTCCGCTACTTCCGCTTGCACTTACTCGCACTGCACCACACACCCTGCATTTGCTTGCAATTCCCAAGTTGCGTAGAGTGCACGATACACAAATCCAAAATGACTCTGAACTGGTAGATTCTGCAGAGGTAGGAGTGGGTTCAGCCATAGGCATCTCCTCTTCCAAAACACTTAAGCGCTTTGTGACAAGGCTGGGTGCAGGAGGAGGTGGTGAGATTGGGTTATCGGGTGCCACTTCTCTCCTGCTCCTGGGGACAGGCACATTATGTGGTCCAGGAGAGAGTGGGAGTGCTGGGAGAGGCCGGGATAAGTCTGGTTCTCGGGGAACAGTAGTGGCCGACTCCTCTGAGCCCTGGAAAGCAGCTGGAGGAGGAACAATCTCTGGGACAACCAGAGCTTCTGGTGGGATTTTGGGGAGAGACAGTTTCCGTGGCCCCCCACATGCTGAACAGGAAGTGGAGACTGCAGTGTTATGAAGGGTACAACGAGGGCAGCTCCAGCCCAGCGATTCCAAAGATGGAGGGATAACAGTAGCTACCCCAGACTCCGGTTCTTGGGTAGGTGAAACCGTTTCATCCCGGGGCGGTCGAAGAATTCCGTTCGAGATGGGAGCAGGTGGCAAGAAGCCACAGAGCTGGCAGCCAGTCGTCGGTGGGGAAGGATTTGAGGGCGTGAGGTTGGAGAAGGTACAACGGCTGCAGGACCAGCGCTGCTCCGCCGAGCTGAGCTGTAGGATGTGGTTGAGATCTGGTGGGAGACGGGGAGCTTCACAAATGGTGCAATGCTGCTGTCCAGCGGGATTCAGGAAAGTGCAGCGACAGCACGACCACTGCCTACACAAGGAGGTGTCAGCCATGGGGTCCAGAAGTCTGCAGAGACAAAAAAAAAAAAGAGATGAGTCGTAAGCATAGCTGTGACCCAAGAGGGAGGCATTAAAAATAATGTTAATGACAATGGAAGAAAAAAAAAAGAACAAATAGAAAGTAGCACTCAGAGAACAGTCAATGACTGTTGAGAAAGGAGCAGCAAAAAGGGGAGAAGGAAGAATGAATCAGTGGGGAGGGTGGAGCTGAAGAACAAAACAGAAAAAAGCAGCGCAGCACAAACCACAGCCCTCAGGACACTTCTGAGCTTTCAGTACCGCTGAGCAGAAAATAGACAGTAATTTGTTATTAAAAAAAGCTGTCCCACACGTCTGATAAGGTAAACAGGTGCGTTTGTACTCACTGCTGTAAATCTGAGTAGCATATACAGTTAAAGTAATTAATAGTAATGAATTCCCTTATCTTTAGCACAAGTGTCAGTATAATGTAATGTGCCCCCCAGGCAATCCCAATCTCTGTGTAAAGCCCCCCATACAAAAACAAAAAAAGGCTGGGTACCCCTGAATTAAAGGGAAAGTAAAAAAAATAAACTTTCATGATTCAGATAGAGTTCTAAAACAACTTTTAAAATTTACTTCTATTATCAAATTGACTTTGTTCTCTTGGTGTCCTCTGTTGAAGAGTAAAGCTATGTGGGCTCAGGAGCGCACAAGTGTTCTGGCACTATATGTATAACATTGTTCTCAACACTGCAGTTATATAGTGATCAAGTAAATAACTGTCACCTGCTCCAGCTCAACCAATCACACTAGAGCCGGGAATGTTAATCACCCAAAACAAGCAAGGCTGATTGATTTTTCCACTTCCAAGGTACCTAAATGCGTGTCCGCAGGCTCTCTTATGCAAACCTGCTCCACATAGCCAGAAATGCTGCGTATGCAAGTTAATAAAGTTTTTACTTCTGCCATTTATATTCCTTAAAGGGACAGTAAACTGTAAAATGGTTATACCAGCATCAGAGTATAAAATGTAAGAGAAAATGTTCCTTTAGGTTTAATTTTGTATACAAAATAGCTGAATTTGATCTTTGAAATCACAACCCATTAAAATGAACTGAGCTTGCAGGGAAATCAGATCTCCTTATTTCATCACATTCTATCCCAACAAATGCTTCCTTTCCTTATCTCTACATACCAAATCCCAACAGTAAGAGAAAAACTGAAAATTAGCATGGTATCTCTCTTACCCAACACTGGGAATATCATTTCTTCTGCTTATGTTTTCTATAGCCAATACTTAAGTATTAAAATTTTCAGTATAGGTGGGGATACCAAAGACAAAAGCAGTAATTCATTTCAAAAGACTATAATAAAGATAAAGGAGCTATTTGTAAACAGTTTAATAAACTCCAGCAAATAAAATGTGTAACTGGAAACAAATTAAAGGGGGACATTTTTACAGTGCACTACCCCTTTAAAGTAAAGAATTCTAGGAGACATTAGAATGACATACAAGCTATTTAACAGGTGATTTATGGTGCAGACCTTGAGCTGGAAAATTGAATTAATTTTGGATAAAAATACATCATCAGCAACCTTACAAGAACAGCTGTGTATCTGTACCGTCTTGTTAAATGTATATAAGCAGAGACATTATATACAGTACCTCTCCCTACAGATATGACAAACGCACAGGTACAACTGCAGTCATCTAAATGCAGGGATAATGCCCCTTTCAGAGGTTTTATACTACAGTTGAGATACATATATGTGAAAGGGCATAGTCTGCATAATCTACAACAGAAGTGTGTTAAAGGGACACTTAAGTCAAAATAAACTCATGATTCAGAAAGAGCAGCAGTTTTAAGACTCTTTCCAATATCACTACTATTATCAATTTTTTTTTTTTGAAATCCAGAATGTGATTCTAATAAAGAGCATTTTCTCTTTATACCACAATAGTGCATTGCATCACATTAGTACAATACATAGAAATAAATGGATTTCTGATGCATTGCAGAATTTGGTTTTCAAGTGACTATTAAAGGGACACTCAAGTCAAAATAAACTTTTATGATACAGATAAAAGCAGTTTTAAGACAATTTCCAATTTACTTCCATTCTCAAATTTTGCAGTGTCTTTTTATAGTTACACTTGCTGGGGATCAAGATCCTACTGATAATGTGCACAAGCTCACAGAGTATACTTAGACTAGTCTGTGATTGGCTAATGTCTGTCACATGGTACAGGGGCCGGAAAATGGGAGAGAGAAAAATAAAATTTGTCAGAATACAATTCTACTGCTTATTTGAAATTCAGAGTAAGTGTTATTGCATTGTCTTGTTATTATGTACTTATTAATTATGCAATTCTTTTGCATTTAGTGGTACTTTAACTACGAGGACCAGCTAAGAGCCATCACATGAATGCAGACGACACATAAAATGCTCTAATTTATTAGTAATCTAACATAAAAGACTACTTGTCCTTATTTTGAAGCTGATGTTATCTCTCACCCTCCTGTAATCTGAACCCTAATAAAATTCAGCTTCCTCGTGGAGCTGCCAGCAAGTTTCAGTTCATGGCCGATTACTGATCAAATGGTTCATGTGACCAGCGTCAGCCCTGCTTCCATATAAAGTGCAGTAGTCTCCCATTGCCCCTAAGATGCCCGTGAGGTCTGCAGTACATGAAAGCCAATGTGAGGTTAACTTTAGTGGTGTCTGCGTTGGCTGCAGCAACCTAAGATCTGACACTTATACATGCGTCTGCTATTGTACACTGCAGCCATAGGGACTGGATATTTAAAAGGTCACATTGCTGCCATTTGTGTACTTGGTGTTTTGGAACGGCTGCACTTTCGGGGCATCTGGCTAAGAAGAACTTTCCCCTAACGCAAGCAAATTTACAGCTCAAGATAAGCAGATCTCTGTGGATTATACACACAAATATATAATAAGGCTACGCTACGTTAAAGGGCCACTAAACAATGTAGAATAGCATAATCAATAAATGCATAATAAACAGACAATGCACAATCAGTTGGATTGGTTTCTGACAAGTGTCAAATTTTGTTACATTTTGCTTCCTAATGCATCATGTGACAGCCACCAGCCAATCACATAATGCCAATACATATCCCCTGTGACTCAGTAGGATCTGGTGCCACAGAAAGTGTGCATATAAAAATATTGTGCACATTTAGATAATGAAAGTGAATTGGAAACTTCTTTAAAATTGTGTGCTCTATCTGAATCATGAAAGTTTCATTTTGACTTAACTGTCCCTTTAAGTCCCCATTATAAACTGGATAACAAAGAGAGACATGAATCCCAACAGTTTTTCTTTTATGATTCAGAGCATACATTTTACACAATATTCCAATTTACTCCTATTATCAGTTTTGCTTCATTCTCTTTTTATTCTTTATTGAAGGAGCAGCAATGCACTACCGGGAGCTAGCTGAACACATTGGTAAGCCAATGACAAGAGGCACATATATGCAGTCACCAATCAGCATCTAGCTCCTGATCCTTTTCAATAAAGGATATCAAGAGAACGAAGCAAAGTAGATAATGGAAGTATATTGGAAAAATAATGGTTTAAAATTGTATACGCTATCTGAATAATGAAATAAGAAAAAAAATCCCTGTCCCTTTAAAATTTGACAGCTTACTTAAAAATTGTTCAGGTTTAGCAATGATTTGCAGTTAGAATTAAATTGGTTTTGAATTAAGGGCCAGTATACTGTAAAATAGATTTCCCCTTAATGTGTTTGTGATGACTTGGTATACCAGCTGGAGAGCATAAAATGTATGGAAATTGCTCATTTATGTTTATTTTTGTATATTAAATAATTGGGGGGGTTGGTACCACATCCCATTCAAATGGGCTGTGCTTGCAGGAAAATCAGTTTTCCTTATTGTATCCCATATTGTACACACAAACACTTCCTTATATTTTTTCTCAGCCTGTATACCAAAGCCCAATAATTAGCAGCCGATACTATAAAATTTGCCAGTCTGGACGTGGTTTTCCACACCGACATTCGCAGAAGGGGGGGGGGTGCCTGGGAGTGGCAAGATGTGCCGCGTGGAAATCATGAGAGCTCTCTGTTACGTAAAAGCTTGCAATGCAGGATAAAGTACAGAGCAAGACTCCGGCATATGTTTAAAAAGTAAATATACCGCCTAATACAAATCAAATTCCGATTTTTTATGCACCTTAACAATACAATTTTTTCCTGAGTATTTGAGTGTGAATGGTTCAATTATTCGTTTTGAATGGTTTCTAAATTATGATTTTCATTGTGCACTTATGTAATGTCGGCATTGCCTTTCCATGCAGTGTATTAGCCCCTTAGCGAGACACCCTCTTTTCAGGGTAAATAAGTGGCTTTTTTTTTTCCATAAATCCACCAGGGAAATAGGACTGGTGAGCATTCTTATAGAATCTCATGGGCCCAGAGAGCTTTTTAGAATCCGGCCCTTAAAGAGAACAATTTAAAATAAACATTTTATTACTCATCTCTCCTACCTCCCACTGGGAGTGTCATTTATTTTTCTGCTGGCTGTTTTACCTACAGCCAATACTTAAAGGGACAGCGTACCCTCAATTTTTCTACTGCTTAATTAAAAAAAAAAAAATTTATGTACATCAGTCATTGATCTATACACATTTTCATTAGGCTGACAAAGACAGGAAACTAATAATAGACCGACTAATGTTCCGGGATATGTTCAAAATTCTAATTAGTGATTATAAATACTTTAAAAGGCCAACATATAGAGCACCTAATTTTGTTTCTACTAATTATTAATGGGAGAATTAATACTTTTTTCTTTCATCCAATAGAATAATATTATAATAAGTATTGCAGGGTTTGTTTGTTTTTTTGTACAGTGGATGTTTCTGTTTGGAGAGAAAAACTCTGTTTTTCTTTTCGCATTTGGTCCCAAAGACTAATCATGCACTTCCTTTTAGTTTTAAATCAAAATAACAAGCTCATAACAATCATATGATCCATCAATCATAGCAGGCAGAATAAACAGGTTTAAATTGTGCTCTGTTATGGATAATATATTTTTTTTTTAGCGTTTTCACTCAAATATTTAATATATTGTACATTTCTGGGCTACCAAATGATGTGCCCCTATCAGTATAGGCAGGGATGCAACAGGCAAAAACAGCTATTTCAAATGTTAAAATAAAGGTAAATGAGTTATTTATTTAACCTCTTAAGGACATATGACGGAATTTTTCCGTCATAAAACAATTGAACAAACAGAAAGCTGTGTCCTTAAAGGGTTAAAAAAATGTAAACACTCCAGCAGGTAAAATGCATAATTGTAAACAAATTAAAGGAAAGACAATTTTACTGTATACTATCGCCTTATTTTTTACTTTTGATGTCCCTTTAAGCAATTATTTAAATTTTAAAAAAAAAAATCACATGGCTGGGAGCTCATATCATTAGGGTTCTCTAGAGCATAAATTCACTGAACCAGAGTCCTCCTCCTGTATAGATTTCTATATTTAATTCTAACAGCTATATGGTGTGTTTGTGGTCTGTATTCAGCCCTGGGAAATGTAATAATAATAATAATAATATTTATAATAATTACTACTACTATGGTTTGAACTTGAGTTGACACCTGGGATTTACACATACCTATTGAAAGCCAAAATTTTTACTTTCGTGAGTTAGAAAGATTATGCAATTTTAAACAACTTTCAATTTGCTTCTATTATCTAAATTTGCTTCAATCTCTTGATATCCTTTGTTGAAAAGCATATCTAAATATGCTCAGAAGCTGCTGATTAGTGGCTGCACATAGATGCCTCGTGATTGGCTTGCCCATGTGCATTGAAATTTCTTCAACAAAGGATATCTAAAGAAAGAAGCAAATTAGATGATAGAATTAAATTGGAATGTTGTTTAAAGTTGTATTCTCTATCTGAATCATGAAAGAAACATTTTGGATTTCATGTCCCTTTAAGGACGGCAGCTAAACCAAGTAACAATGTAAATACAAGCTTGATCACAAGACTGATATCTAATAGTGACGGCTTAAAAGAAAGAAAAAAAAAAAGATTCTGTTGAAACATGTTTGTCAGTATTGCTGAGAGTTGCACTTAATAACACGGACTCTGTTAACCCTTTAGTCGGCCCAAATATTAGTGCAAATTTTGCATGCTCAAAAAACCTTCTATTAAAAGGTACATTAAACTCTAAATATGCGCTAGATGTAATGATGTATTCAAGCATAGATAAACCTGAGAATATGTAGGTTTAATTTAAAAAAATATATTAGTTGTTAAAATAAGGAAGAATTAAGTGTAACAATTTACTTTCAATACAAAAATGGGCGCCACCATGTTGAAAGCTAGGTGTCCCTTATCTAATGTGTTCTAGGGACATTTAGGGACAGATATATAATAGTGACTAAAGTGCATACAAAGGCTCAGCAGAATATGGAAATACTGATGGGACTTTAAACCGCGGGAGATAGTTACTTTATCAGCTCATTTATATCTGTAATTGGTCTTAGCAGGAAATATGAGATAAGAACAAGATTTTAAATTTAAGATACCTAATTTACAACAAGGCGGTGCCCATTACTTTATATAAACTCAGGGGAATTAGAAAATCTACAAATTACACAAAAAGGGAGCAAAATAAATAATAAAAGTATATAGCAAAGTTGTTTTTTTACTACACATAATGAAATATTTTATATGATCTCAAAGTGTCTATTGCCCCTTTAAAGCAACATATAACGATCAGATTTAATTGACCAGAAGGTGTGCCAGGCTCTAGGCTGCTGTTCTAGTAATCACTGAGAAAGAGGGTGCGGGCAGAACACAGTAACATTTAAAAAGTTCATCTGTGTTAATAGCTATCACCTTTATAATCATATGTATGTGTGTCAGAGCCAAGCTGCCCTGTTAGTAGTAAGCAGACTGGTATATACTCAAACATGAAAACAATTACCCAATCACAGCTAAATCATTAGCGATCATTAATGCCAACACTACCACACAGCAAGTACAGACGCAGAAAGCAAGCAAGCATTACATGCAGGCCTCTTACCTGTGTGATCTGTATTCAGGGACGACCGTGCCCTGCCATAAATACCCACAAGCCCCACTCCGGTTCCAGCCCTGCACGCAGTGCCCAGGGTATGCAGTACCTGCGAATCCATGGCTTGATTCTGCCAATGTTGCCAGGGAAGATGCAGAGCTACCCATGTGTTTAACAGTCAAGCCCTTTCACACAACGTATCCTGAGATAGACCGGGGGCAGCCACGCTGGTAGTGCCCAGTGAGAAGGGCATGAGAGGGAAAGATAAGGACAGAGAGGAAAGAGAACTGAAGCCTGATAAGGAATGAGGGGCAGCTGTTATGGGACAGAGAGGGAGGGATTGGCAGAGGGAGGGACAGAAAGACAAGGGAAGGAGGGGGATAGATTAGAGAGACAGGATAAGCATTTTAATAAAGCTGGAAGAGAACAGGACAGACAACGAAAGTCAGGAAACAGAAGGGAGAAAGGGACAAGTAGGAAAAGTAGAAAATACAAAATTAGAAGAAATAAGAGCAAATTTAAATGCAGCTACTGCAGAAGTTGTCCGTCACTACAAGAAGACACAGCGAGAATGACAGCAATAAGGAATCACACCGCAAGGTGACAAAACAAAACTTGTCACACAGCATTCACACGTAATGACATGAGTGCTACAAATGGCATCACACACCGCTCTGTACAAACACTGTGTATAGCCGGCTCCCCATTCAGCAAGCATTCCTGCCAATTACACACAAGGCTAGAGTTAAATGTAGGTGACATACCAGCCGTATTAGACACACACATACCGGCAACGAGATTCCCTTTAACAACAACAAAAATAATGATCTGCTTAACCATTTCACTGCCAACGGCAGCAAATGCTTATGACGTTGCTTGACAAATTTCATTTCAAAATTAGGAGCCAGCACAAACACTTAGGATCCAGACAAGAGTGTTGATATATTAAGAATAACCAAAAGAAGAGAGAGATGAAACACAATTTTTTTGTGGGTGATTCAGGTAGAGATTACCGTTTAAAAAAAAAGTTTATAATTTACTTCTATTATCAAAACAAATTTGCTTTGTTCCAATTATATTCTTTGTTGAAGAGCTGGCTATGTAGGTGTCTGGAGCGTGGCAGGAAATAGTGCTGCACTCTAGTGCTCTTGTAAATGGAAAACATTCGTTCAACAAAAGATACCAAGAGAATGAAGAAAATTTGATAATACAAGTAAATTAGAATGTTGTTCAAAATGTCATGCTCTATTTGAATCATGAAAGAAAAAAAAATTGATTTCATATCCCTTTAAGAAGCCAGAAGTCATGGCTTCCGTTCCTGGCCTTGAGGATTTGCCTAGTTCTATTATTATTTGTAAAGCCCCAACATATTCTGTAGTGCCGATTATAGGCC
Organism: Bombina bombina; assembly: GCF_027579735.1. Taxonomy (NCBI): domain Eukaryota; kingdom Metazoa; phylum Chordata; class Amphibia; order Anura; family Bombinatoridae; genus Bombina; species Bombina bombina. Next base: position 50,161,634 of record NC_069509.1, read on the forward strand.
GTTCATGCACTGTAAAGGTTACAATTGTAGAAATGGGACTTTGGATCTGGGCAGTGCCAACACAACGAGAGGGTGGCAATGCCCCAGCATAGACCACTAGATATTAAAGTGCCATAAAAACAGTGAGCACATAATTGAAGAAATGTCTATAAGGGACTATATTTCAAATACCTATGTCAATAAATGGATTCAAAGTATTTTTAATACATTTGCAAAGTTTATTAAAACATGTGTGTAATATGAACTCCAATATACTTCTGTGAAAAAGAATCACAAACAAGGGCGCCTGTTTGTGTAACACTGGTGGTCTATAGGATTAATACACACTATAGAAACATACTCACAGGTATGGCAGCGCCCAATTGTGCCAAGTGGGGCGTTCTGGGAACTGAAGAGCAGGGATTCACCTCTTGATCGCTCCTAGTGCTGTGAGCTGGATAATAAAAGCTCAGACTTCCAGAAGTCTCAAAAAGTTAAGAATTCTAAATAGTAAAATGCACATAAAAACATAGGGCATAGCATATACCCAATGTATATTGAAAACAGTTGCGCAACGCGTTACTCAGCTCCCCTCGCCGTTTCCTCAGGCTTCCGTTTGTGATCTGGAAGTACTGACTTTTAAATGTATGGATATACAATCAAAAAATACATTCTGGAGCCACACCCCCTAATACAGGTGTGTTACATTGATTGTCTCTAACCTTTCATTTGACATATCACATGTTTAGTTATTAGGATCTGAACTTTACAACTTAGTCTCTTTTTGAACAATAGCGAGAAACTATTCAGCATTTGCAACAAATTAACCACTTATTGACTGTAGTGTATACATACAAATAAAACCGTTCCTCTGACTTATCAATCATGACCCCTAGAGTGTAAAAATTATTTGTCAGATGAATGACCCCTTTATTAATGGGGATCAAGCTGTATAAGACCCAAAATTGTGTGCCGATACCTGTGATGTACATCTCTGTCATGATCTGTTCAATGCCGGGATTCACTTGCGCATTCGTAAGCGGTGAAGTGAATCCCGCAAGTCAGTGCTTCCAGATCACAAACAGAAGCCTGAGGAAACAGCGAGGAGAGCTGAGAAACGCGTTGCGCAACCGTTTTAAATAGACATTGAGTATTTGTTATGCCTTATGTTTTTATGTGCATTTTACTATTAAAATTCTTAACATTTTGCAATATCTGGAAGTCTGAGCTTTTATTATCCAGCTCACAGCGCTAGGAGTGATCAGGAGGTGAATCCCTGCTCTTTGGATCAGTGAGCTGGGAGTATGTTTCTATAGTGTGTATTAATCCACCAGTGTTACATGAAGACGCGCCCTTGTTTGTGATTCTTTTTCACAGAAGTATATTGGAGTTAGCAGTCTTATCTATACAAGGAGCAGCCGTTATTAGAAAGTGCTTGGTCCAGGGAAGGACCAATTGTTGCGTGTCCCCTCTGGCGTCCAGCTCCATGAGGCACGCAAAGATTCAAGGAAGCCGGATTCGTCATCCATATGCTAAAGAAAGCAGGAGCTGCGGGCGGAGGATCGGCGTTATGTTTACTATAATGCAAAGGTAATATTTTAAAAAATAAGCATCTTTGTAACCTTTAATGAATTTAAAGTGCCCCTGTTTTTAAGAATATTTTTTGATCTTGGGCTTTAATTAATTAAAGTTTACAATCTCTTTAAGCATTTAGTTTGTAGCAAATGTACATAGGGGAGATATATACACAGTTACATTAACCACTGGTAACTGATTTGCTGTGTAACGTTTAACTAATAATGTGATTTTAATATAATTGTATTATGAGGCGTTTATTGTATGTGCGAGTACAATGCCCATTAGACAATTTGGGGGCCTATGGAATTTGCTGAGCACTATTCACATGGACTTCAGGGAAGTGCCCCTCACTCTGACATCTTGAGGTCTGTGTACTGAGCAGGACAAATCTTAAAAGGACATTAATCCCCTCATACATTTGTGTAAACCACATGCTTTGCCCAATACTCCTTAGGGAGCCCCATAAGTGCAACCTGTTTGCAGCATTTAATACAAAACAACTATAGATATTATAATCTCTAGGGAGAATGAGACAAAGACATATTTTACACAAAAAGCAAGATGTTTAATTTCCATTTAAAGATAAATATATACACACACACACATATATATATATATCTATATATATATGTGTGTATGTATGTCCTTTGTCGCATGCTCCCTAGAGATTAAAAGATCTATAGTGTTTTCTTTAAATGCTGCAAACAGGTATAAACATATATATTTCTATCACGCTGGGAAAACCCTCAGTGCTCCCCTGCCAGAGAAATCCCAATCGTACAGACGCTGCCTTGCGAGAACACAAGTGGCATTCTGTTTCCTGCACGCTTATCTACAAATAGCAGCAGCACTGGGCCACAGCTTCTTTAAATAACTGAATTAACTCTGCCACCGCTGGTCAGCAGAGGCCCACCCAGATAGATGGTAACACATTAACCTTTTTATTGCTGGGGCCATTGGAATGCTGTATTCTCCTTACAAATGTATTACAAGAAAACTGGCTGTGTGTTAAAGAGGAGTTACAATTTCACGATTCAGATACAGGGTGCAAGTCAGAAAAACAAATAATCAAATTTACCTCTTTATCTTGATTTCATTTCTTGAATCTTAGCTCCTTCCCATGAGAGCATGCTGAGGTAGGTTTAGGAGCGTGCACATGTCTTGTGCACTATATGTATAATCTTGTTACAAACAGTGCTGCCATATATTACTCAAGACGGGCACGCTACTGAGACTACCGCAGTATGCTCTAATTACTAGAAACTATGATTTAACAACAGATACCAAGAAAGAGTTCAATATGAGTAAAGTAGTAAATTAAGAAAAGTTTAAAAATAATAAAAAAAAAAATTGTACTCTCTCTGATTCACAAAAGTTTAATTTCAACTTCCAACTAAATTCTCCATAAAATGTATTGAAAAAAAAAAATCTTAGTAATTTGCTTGAATTGGTTATTTAGCCAGATTGTCCTATAACTTAATCTGAGAAGTACATTTTTTTTCCTACATCCCCCAGAAAGGCTGGAGTATATAATGTAGGATCCAGAACGATAACCACGTAACATAATGCCTGATCCAAAACAGTAACCGTGCGCAAGTTCGTAACATAATGCCTGATCCAGAACGATAACCGTGTAACATAATGCCTGATCCAGAACGATAACCGTGTAACATAATGCCTGATCCAGAACGATAACCGTGTAACATAATGCTGGATCCAGAACGATAACCGCGTAGCATAATGCTGGATCCAGAACAATAAACTTGCAACACAGTGATTGTTTGATATATGGAAGAGCTAATTTATATCCGTGCCTAACTAGATCCAGCAATGAATATAAGAAAAAACAATACCAAATTTGTGACCCAATATGTGTTCCAATGGGTGTGTCCCTGGGCTGCCAAACTATACAACATTTTGCTAACAATATAACAGCTTATAAAGTCATAAAACCCATGATTCAGTTAGAACATACCATTTTAAACAACTTACCAATTTACTTGTATTATCAAATTTGCTTAATGTGAATGTAAAGTTGAATGAATAAGTTCCCGTTTTTTTTTAAATACTATTAAAAACAGGGGCACTTTCATTCCTCCAATCGTTGCGTGGCCTCACAAGCTGGACGCCTTGGGGTGCACGCCATGATTGGAGGAAGCCGGTTTCGTCATTGCGGTGCTAAGTACAGAGGAGTTGCGGGTGGAGGATCGCCGGTCTGATTTTCCTAAAGAAAAAGGTAAGGTTTTTTTTTTAAAAAAAAGGCTTCAATGTAAAGTTTAATGAATGAAAGTGCCCCTGTTTTGTTTTGTTTTTATTTATTTTTTTATTGAGGAATTACACATTTGAGTTATTAGGGTTACAGAGAAATATACCGTAAATAAAAGTACAAGCATATTATATTAACATATTGGTACATTCCATATAGTTGCCCTCATTTTTATCCCATTATATATCATAGATATATCATCCACTCTTGGATCCAGCATATTAGTTTCACACATTGAGCATGGGAGTTTAATAAAGATAAACAAGGGAAAAAATAGGTATGTAACTTACATGTTAAACAGGGACCGCAACTAAACTTTACTATGGTAATATTACACCACAAGTAAAAATAGAAATGGAAGAAGAGTTCTTGTTCAAACCAAAGGCTTTGGAAAAAGTTAGAGATATTATTGCTGGGTAGGTTGTGAGTGTAAGGAAGTATCACATAGAGTTAAACGTATTTGGAGGGCTCTGGAGGCATAGATAAAAGTGCAAATTACATGTATATATGAATGCTTTCATAGCCTAGCTTTTACATACATAAGCATTAGTGAGAATTAGATGTGCAAGATGTATCTTAGTTATCCTCCCTGTGGTCTCGGCCGTCAGAGAGAGGCAGATTCCACACTACGCCTTTCTGATAGCGTATTGGAATTGTATTAAAACCAAACTGGCTGCACTTTCCTTGTGACATTTGTAGCAGTGGATATGCCCCCCAAATGTATAGCTATATAACAGAGATAATATATAGAACAATAACAGAAAAACAAAACCTTCCTAAAAATAAAAAAATTTGACTAGCCAACTACATTAGAACAAGTTTACACACAAGACCCATAAAATAAATAACTCTCATTCATGTCCCCATTGTTTGGAGGTAACTATGGCACCAAGATTTTAGTGCATAGTCAGCCCCATGACTTGGTTAATAGTAGAGGGTTATATGCTCTTTGAATCAGTTTGTTGGGATAAGTCATGGGGAGGCAGAATCGTAGGGCAGATTTGTGTATTGACTCTCTATGTGTATCTATTGAAGGAGACTTGCCTTGCAGCGAGTATAAGTCCTCAGCTCTGCCGGAAGTGTCTTTATAGGGATCGTAAGCTGCAGTGATTCGGCTGCGATCTGGGGAGAACCCCCCACAAACTCCTGCACAGCCGCCGCTTGTAACAGATAGTGAAGATATGTCTTGCAATTCCCGAAGCGCTTTGGTCTGTTGCGTTATGCCTATTGTGGTGCTTGACTTTGAATAATTTGCAAGAGAGCCCTTGGGTTCCTCTAGTGTGCTCCCGTTATGAGATGGGTCGTGCGATGAGGTAAGAGCCGTCTCCCTGCATAGAGGCGCTTTTTGCTTGCGGTTTGATGCCGAAGTCAGTGTCAGGCGGTGCGGTTAAAGGGACACTGAACCCAAATTATTTTCTTTCGTGATTCAGATAGAGCATGCAATTTTAAACAAAAATTTCTAATTTACTCCTATTATCAATTTTTCTTCGTTCTCTTGCTTTCTTTATTTGAAAAAGACGACATCTAAGTTTTGTTTTTTTGTTTTTGTTTAAGAAGCTTTATTGAAGATTAACACAGACAAGAATGTCAACAAGTTACAGCAGTCAGTATCACAAAATGAGATTTTTCCAATATACCGCATGCTCCTGTTAGCTTTAAAATGCTGGACTAAATAAGGGAATTAACATCTTAATGACACACACTTGTCCAGAGTTATTTGCTTCATGTCCGTACCGCTTATATCTAGGGCATAGTAATTTCTCGCATATGGACAACATGCAGACATCTGTTATCTGATCCACTCAGTATTATACAAACATATTAATACTAGGTTGAGTGTAAACATTCAATATCTTTGTTGACTTAACTTATGACGTACATCGGAAACCTCGATGTTCGTCAAAGGAAGAGAAAAGATAGAGAAGGAGAGAGAAAAAAGGGAAAAAGAGAAAGATAAGAGTGGGGAAAAAAAGGGTAAAAGGGGAGGGGGTTTCTCATCAGTAGAAGGGAGGGGGGGGGGGAGAAAAAAAAAAAGGGGGGGAGAGGAAACTAGGCCATATGTTAGCGCTAAGGGAAGTGGGGTGCCCAGGTTTCATCTAATCAGTGGTCTCCAAATTTCTTTCATGTATTCATGAATCTCATATATCGAAGTGTCTGTCTACTTGTGACTCCCATTCAGAGGTCTGAGGAATTCTGTCTGATTTCCACTTTTTAGGAATGAGGACTTTCGCGCTGTTTAACATTATATATAGAAGGTATTTTTTTGGTTTCTCTGTCAGTTTAGGCAGCCCGTGAAACAACAGGAGGTCTGGGCTTCTGCGTAATGTAATGTTTAGTTTGGAGTCTATTATGTCCAGTATAGTACTCCAGAATGGAGTTATCAATTCACAAGTCCACCAAATATGGAGGATAGTGCCAGCCTCTCCGCAACCCCTCCAACACCTACCATCAGACCTCTTATATATTTTTTTGATCCTGACTGGTGTAAGATACCACCGGGATAGGAATTTATAATTAGATTCTAAAGTTCTGGCCGAGACCGAAGCCTTAACGTGATTGTGATATACGTTTTGCCATTCTGTGTCTGTGAGGGCACGGTCTAGCTCACCGTTCCACTGTCTAACAAAGGTAGGCGTGTAAGAGTCCTTATGGGGTATCAGCAACCTATACATAATTGATATTAAGTATGCAGGAGTGTGTGTTAGCAAGCATAATGATTCCAACAAAGTCGGTGGCCTGGATATACTGTCTGCCCTTTTGTGTGTGAGTATGTAATGTTGGAGCTGTCTATGAAAAAAACATGATATATTCAAACCCGACTCCGACAAGTCTCCCAGGCCTTTAAGTTTTTTATTTGATAGTAGCCTGTAAAACATAGTCTGATCTAGCTGTGTCTTGTCTAGGGCCATCTGAGTAGTATTAGAGAATGGGATGCCTGGATTATGGATAAAAGGAGTTAGAGGTGAGGGGTTAGTGGAAATATATGGATGTTCCACTAGTGTTTTATCCCATTGTGAGAAAAATTCCCTCACAAGTGGGTACTGTCCAATGACTTTAGGTCTGTTTTTGTTCGAGATCCATCCCAATGAGCCCGCATTTTGCATTCCTAAAATAGTCCGTCCTATCTGGACCCACCTTTTATCTTTAGAGTTGGTACACCATTCTACCTGATGTTGGAGGTTAATAGCTTTTTTGTAAAGTAAAAGGTTTGGGATGCCCAAGCCACCTTTCTCCTTAGGCAGATATAAAGTATTCCTAGGGACCCTAGGTCTGGTACCCCCCCCATATATATTCCTCTAGCTGTCCCTGTAGTTTTGATAAGTATTGGGCAGGGAATGGGGTCGGGATTATCTGAAGGTAATATAGGATCCGAGGGAGGATATTCATTTTCACAACCACAATCCTGCCCAACCAGGAAATCTTCTTGTTTTTCCATGATGAGAGGTCTCCCAGTATTGATTGTGATAGATGGGTATAGTTAGCCTCAAAGAGGCTCTCTACTCTAAGCTTTTTTTTTTTATTCAGAACTCTGGACAGCACTTTTTTATTGGTGGATGAGTTTATCCACCAATCAGCAAGAACAACCCAAGTTGATCACCAAAAATGGGCCGGCATCTAAACTTACTTTCTTGCATTTCAAATAAAGATACCAAGAGAATGAAGAAAATTTGATAATAGAAGAAAATTTGATAATAGGAGTAAATTAGAAAGTTGCTTAAAATGTCATGCTCAATCTGAATCACGAGAGAAAATATTTGGGTACAGTGTCCCTTTAAGTACCTCGGGTTACCGAGGGCGGTAGCTTCGCCTTTGATGGGCCGCTGCCCTAGGTCTCAGATATCTGTTTCAGGGCTCCCGTTTCAAAAATACAGCTAGTTTTGTGGTTCTTTATAGCCCCTGTATAGTGGAGTGTTTCAGAAGGTTGAGAAAGTGATTTTCACTGTGTTATGTCTCTTGTAAATGGCGGTTTGTTGGAGTCTCAGCAGGAGCTCTAAAGGATGCGACTGTTGCTGATCGCTGTGCAGATGCCCTCCCCCCCTACTGTGCCCCTGTTTTTAATAGTATTTTTAAAAACCGGGCACTTATTTAAATTTAAATTCACTTTAAATTCTCCTGGTATCCTTTGTTGAAGGAACAGCAATGTACTACTGGGAGCTAGCTGAACACATCACAAGAGGCATATATGTGCAGCCACCAATTAGCAGCTAGCTTCCAGTAGTGCATTGCTGCTCCTGAGCCTACATAGCTATGCTTTACAACAAAGAATACCTAAAGAATGAAGCAAACTAGATAATAGAAGTAGATTTGTTGTTTAAACTTGCATGTTCTATCTGAATCACAAGTTTAATGTTGACTTTACTGTCCTCATCAGCCAAAGAGCATTATTAAGAAATACAAAGCCAATGCTGCGGTATTAGTTTGATTACACATTTAAATAGCTTTCACAGTTTACTCAAATAACTCCCCCCCCCCCGCCCCACACACACACACACAACACACACACATATACACATACACACACATATTTGTAACATACACACACACATATTTGTAACATACAAACACACACACACACTTGTAACACACACAAATTTGTAACATACACACACAACACACACACACACGCATATTTGTAACATACACACACACATATTTGTAACATACACACACACACATATTTGTAACATACACACATACACATATTTGTAACATACACACACACATATTTGTAACATATACACACATACACATATTTGTAACATACACACACACATATTTGTAACACACACACACACATTTGTAACACACACACACACATATTTGTAACACACACACACACATATTTGTAACACACACACACACATATTTGTAACACACACACACACATATTTGTAACACACACACACACATATTTGTAACACACACACACACACATATTTGTAACACACACACACACACATATTTGTAACACACACACACACACATATTTGTAACACACACACACACACATATTTGTAACACACACACACATATTTGTAACACACACACATATTTGTAACACACACACATATTTGTAACACACACACATATTTGTAACACACACACACACATATTTATAACATACACAAATGCTGCTCTCTCTTATGCATGACAGAAATGTTTTGAATACAATGTCCCTTTAACTGCAGGCAAACACTGTGCACATATGTAATCAGCTTAAAGAGACATGGCAACAGAATGTTTTGTTCCATCTAAAATAGAATGTTTCAAAATAATCACAGATCTTTGTATCGTGAAAACTGATGTTCTGATGCTAAAAAAAAAAATCAAAAATAAAAATAAAAAATAAAAATCAGGCACTCCTTGTTAGTTTAGCCTTTAATTTAAACTGCTTTTACTAATCTGCAAAAAGCCAAAAAGGGACAGGTGTGTAGCAGGGTTGGCTTTGAGAGGTCAGCAGGGTGAATTTGGGGAATTAGAAAATCCACAATTTTCTGAACTAAATTACATGAAAAGGGGCAAAATAAATAATGAAAGTATATTGTAAAGATGTTTTACTAAACATTATATATTAAAATATCAAGGTGTTTACTTTCCCAATGAGAAATACCTGTGACAACCCCTGTAGTCAGTGTGACAGACGCATGCCTGGTGCACCACAAGTTGCGTTATCGCCCTATCCATCTGCAATTCCACACTTCTGTGTGGCTCATCCCCTCCTATCTTACAAAGCCTGCGCTCATATTGCACCGCACTGTCAGCGAACCTTGGTGCAGAGCACAGCTGCCTTGCTAATAATGTGTTGATCCTACAGGATATCCTGATACTAATGCACAAACAGTAAATACTTCCTGGTCATAGTTTAATTAGCAGAGTTTCCCGACAACAGACAACACGCTTGCTAAGTGTCAGCGTAATAATATTTCATTCCTATGCACCTATCATGTGCCAGAGACTATACAATGTGTGTGTAATGAAGCCGATTTGCATACATTTCCTGAAACTAGCATGACGTTGAATACCTGTTTTCTAAGTTGCAGTACCTCATAATGACACACAGTATCTGATGAAGAATATGTCGCAAAGGTACACTTTCAGGTGTATCTATATAAGAAACAAAAGCATTGTGCTTAAGGCAATTACCAGGAAACAGGTGTCACTTCGAGACATTAGGTGACTATGTTACGCAGTGAGAAATGAACAAAAAGGAAAATGCGTAAGGCACGTGAAGTTGCAAAAGTAATGTTGGAATATGGAGAAAGATTTAAAAAAAGAATAATAAAATTGTATCCATTTTAAAGTGGAATAAATACACACTCCAATTCGTTACAGCGTGTAGCTCTTGCAACACTCGCTGAGGAAGTCTGTGTGTTTAATTCCTGCAAAGGTTGAAAGGGACAGTCTACTCCAGAATTTGTTATTGTTTAAAAAGATAGAAAATCCCTTTATTACCCAATCCCAAGTTTTGTATAACCAACACCGGACATCGATGGCCGGTATCATTGGTGGGTGGGAGCTGACGTGGCGGCCATCGATGGGCTCTGTGATGTAGAGGGTGGCAGGATTGTGGGCGGGGGTAGCCAGAGGCGCGCACGGGCATGCACGCGTGCACGGGGGGGGGGGGGTGGGGGCGGGTGGGAACCGCTACACTACAGAAATTTTTTTGTGAAAAGTGGGAAAATGGGGGGGGGGGGAGGCAAGTTGAAAAAAATGATTAGTCAGGGGGTGGGGACAGCTGCCAGTACCCAAGATGGCCCCCAATAAGGCAGAGGGGGAGAGCTGTTTGGGGGGGGGGATCCTACACAGCAGAATATGTAAATATGCTATAAAAAAATTATATAAAAAAAAATCAAAGATACCTTTTATTTTAGTACTGGCAGACTTTCTTAAAGGGATACTAAACCCAATTTTTTTCTTTCATGATTCAGATAGAACACAAGATTTTAAGCACCTTTCTAATTTACTCCTATTATAAATTTTTCTTTGTTCTCATGTTATCTTGATTAGAAAAAGCAGTACTGTAAGCTTTAGAGCGGACCATTTTTTGTTCAGCACCTGGGTAGCACTTGCTGATTTGTGGCTAAATGTAGCAAACCAATCAGCAGCTCTACCAAGGTGCTGAACTAAAAAATGGGCCGGCTCCTAACCTTTTATTAATGTTTTTTCAAATCAAGATAACAAGAGAACAAAGAAAAATTAATAATAATAGGAGTAAATTAGAAAGTTACTTAAAATTGCATGCTCTATCTGAATCATGAAAGAAAAAAAATTGGGGTTAGTATCCCTTTAAGATGGCGGGGACAATTGTGGGGTGGGAGAGGGAAGGGAGCTGTTTGGGAGGGATCAGAGGGTGTGATCGCTACACTAAATCTAAAATTAACCCTGCAAGCTCCCTACAAGCTACCTAATTAACCCCTACACTGCTAGAAATAATATACGTGTGATGCGCAGCGGCATTTAGCGGCCTTGTAATTACCAAAAAGCAACGCCAAAGCCATATATGTCTGCTATTTCTGAACAAAGGGGATCCCAGAGAAGCATTTACAACCATTTGTGTCATAACTGCACAAGCTGTTTGTAAATAATTTCAGTGAGAAACCTAAAGTTTGTGAAAAAGTGAAAAACAATGTTATTTGATCACATTTGGCGGTGAAATGGTGGCATGAAAGATACAAAAATGGACCTAGATCACTACTTTGGGATGTCTTCTAAAAATATATATATACACACATGTCAAGGGATATTCAAGGATTCCTGAAAGATATCAGTGTTCTGATGTAACTAGCGCTAATTTTGAAAAAAAGTGGTTTGGAAATAGTAAAGTGCTACTTTTATTTATTGCCCTATAACTTGCAAAAAAAACAAAGAACATGTAAACATTGGGTATTTCTAAACTCAGGACAAAATTTAGAAACTATTTAGCATGGGAGTTTTTTGGTGGTTGTAGATGTGCAACAGATTTCGGGGGTCAAAGTTAGAAAATGTGTGTTTTTTGCCATTTTTTTCATCATATTTTATATATTTTTTATAGTAAATTATAAGATATGTTGAAAATAATGGTATCTTTAGAAAGTCCATTTAATGGTGAGAAAAACTGTATATAATATGTGTGGGTACAGTAAATGAGTAAGAGGAAAATTACAGCTAAACACAAACACCGCAAAAATGTAAAAATAGCCTTGGTCCTTAAAGGGACACTGAACCCAATTTTTTTCTTTTGTAATTCAGAAAGAGCA